>NW_026961767.1:0-79419 GCF_963924245.1 Chroicocephalus ridibundus | reverse complement strand
GTTGAGGAGAAATAACTGGACTCCAGGACGATGCCAATGTGAATCAACAGAAGCCGTTTATTAAGCACAGATCATCAATCTTTATACCCTGTGTTGTAGCCGTACACGCGACTCGCTTATTTCTGATTAGCTATAGTTACACTGTCCACGCGCTGTGCATGCAGGTCTCATTCACACATCAGACTGGTTACAAGAATTCGCATAGTAAATTGCTTAGTCATTAAGCACAACATGTTTTCTACTCTTCTCAGTTCCCGTTTTTCCCATGTACTAATTCCATCTTCTACCACCTGTTATTGCCCCTTAATCTAATCTCTCATAGTACGAGAGGGGGGCTCACGTGACCATTTTCTCTCAGACACATTCCTACAAAACGTAGCCAGTAAAATATTGAAGGGGCAGATCGAGCGAGGATTCTCTCCTCCGGTTCTCGCCATGCAGACGTCTGGGTGACATCGGACAAGAAAGAAACCTTCATCTGCTGAGAAAGGCTGTCAAGAAGCGTTTTCAGGGCAGACATTCTCCGTTTCACACCATAAACTGTCATTATTCTTATAATATCTCTGGTATTTTCTCCCAGAGGTATTAAATATTCCTTTGTGGTCACACATTAGGGCAAAATAGTGCTTGTACCGGTGGTTTTTTTAGCAAGAAGAAGCGTCCTAAGAACAGGATTCCAACACGCAACTCAAAATATGACTTTCTGGGTTAAAACTGCCCACGCTAACGAGCTGCGCCTCGCCTCTAACGGCTTTATACCTGCTTCTGTATGAGGCGAAAATTCTTCTTATGGATGTAAAAAGCCTCTTTAAACAACTGCTCCTCCACCGGTGTCCAAATATCCGAGCCTAGGAATTAACCAGCGACACGCAAATTATTAGAATCGGCATCCCCCGCCTCTACAAGCCCCAGAAAGGGATTAAAACTACTCCTTTCCCCACCCCAAAAGAATATTTTTAAGACTCAATTCCATCGGAGCAAAGGGAATGGCGGGATCTGTTCTCCTCGTTTACCTGTGTAATGATAATCAGCCAGGGGATGGGATTCGGGTCTCCGAGGCGGCCCACCATGCAGCATCTCTGCCACCTCCTGCGAGATTTCATAGGGAAAAAAGACTTAAATTCCTCCTCCGGAGGAGACAAAAGGGAAATTCTCATTCCTCGTGGCAACGCAGCAGATGCTGAGGGGTGTTAAAGCCCTTCTTCGAAGAAGAGGGAGCAAAGCAGACCCGCTCGGGTCTCACCGAGGGCAGACCTCGGCTTTTATCTAACATCCCTTCATTTGGGCGTAATTCTATTCTCCAAATCGTCCCAGAATCAAACCAAACTCTTAGTGATGCACCAGGAGAGGGCTCTGGAAGCCCAAGAGACGTTAACGCAGCGACAGGCATCACCCAAGAACCTCCTGCACCTTCAGCAAAGAGATTCCGGCCCGCGCAATAGAAAACTCGGAGCGACGCCCAGCTCAAACCAGTAACAAAGTCCATTCTTAATTAGAAATCGCCGCTTCTTACCAGCACGTCGCCTTGAGCCTCGTGCAGGCAATGCAGAGCGAGCTCCAGGTTGACCTGTCCCCCTGGCCTGGTGTTGGCAGAAGCCAAATGGAGCAGGTTTGTAACTACAAATGCAACGAAAACCGAGAAAAAGTCAAGTTTTCCTCAAGAAAAGGAGCGATAGGAGAGGGAGGGAAAACAGGACGAGCGCAGCAGAGACCGGAGATGAGGAAAAGGCAGAGAAAAAAGTCCGATATCCCAAATAGCTCTACTTTAAAAGCTCAGAGAGAAAACTCCCCTCTCCCGAGGGCGCCGCAGATGAGGTGGGACAGCTCCAAACGCCCGTTTTTCATGGAAGACGCTGCCGAGACGCGTCGCCCATTATTCTTTAGTCACTCTCCCACCAAAACCCAGCCATCTCCTTCCCTCGAACATGAAGGCGGGCAAGAAAAGGAGGGAGAGAAGCCCAAAAAGGTGGAATTTTCAACCCATCATATCGCTGGGTGGGGTGAAAGTGGAAGAGAAGCGTTAGAAAAACCTTTCTCCTGCGTCTCCGGGTTGGTTTCGATGTCGCCCCAGGGTTTCCAGACCAGCGACGCTCCCTCTTCCTCCTCTTCCAAACGGGCTGGGTCCTGGAGGTCGGGAAGCTCCGCTTGGAATTGGTTGCCGATGTTGACGTGCCTGAAAGCGTGAGGAAGAGGAAGTGAGGAAGGCGAGCGGGGAAAAGCTGTGGCAGGATAGGGGGAACAGCTGCGGCAGCATAGACACATGCGTACGTGAGGTGCTGTAATAAATACAGCCCGTATTTCCCAGGAAAGCACTAATTGCTCTCCTCTAACAACTTCTCCAGCAGCATCACGTTACCGCCACTTGAAAGGCTCCATCTCACTTCATTAAACATCCCAAGACTTGAGCTCCTGAAATGATTTCTCAGCCTTTGGCACCGGATTAATTAGTTAATGGTTTTCAGAGCACCCTGGACACGAGCGCTTTTGAAGTGCTCTTATTGGCGAATCTAGAGCTGTTGACGCTAATAAAAAACATGCACTTATTCCTCGCGTTACTCTACACTTCTCACTTTAGTATTAATAAAAACACCTGTTTTTATAACGCTTCTCTTGGAGGGCTCCGGCCCTCAAACGACTAAATAGCCGCACAAAAACAAGCACAAAACTCCTCATCAGCTTTTCTGCACTGGCAGCAAATTTGCCTTTTCTGCAGCTTTGACGGGGAAGATCTGTAGCGACCCTGAACTCACCAACGTGTCTCGCCCCAGGCATGCGACTACCTGAGCAGTGAGCGGAATCAGCCATGCAGGGTTTTCTTGCCGTGCCGCAGAAGGTGACGCTGGGAAAAGAAGAGAGGAGAAATGAGCCTGTTTGTCACACCCAGCCAAGGGGGATGAGATGGGGGACCCCCACCTCACCTCTGCCCCTCAGGAGCGGGGCTGGGACAGATCCTCCGTGCAGAGAGAAGGGGCCTGGCGCGGATTTCATCTCCAGCCCTCTTCCTCAGCCCAAAGCCACACAACTCCCTCTCTTTCTCAGCCCCAAAACCAGCCACGCCAGCCCCTTTGCCAGCCCCAGCAGCAGGAGTCCCACTCTCCGGGTCAGGCCACAAACCGGCTCCCCCTCTCTGCTTCCCCTCTCTGCTTCGCCCCCCTCTGCAGCCCCCCTGGGCGACGCTGAGGGACAGCAGACACCCCACAGCCTGGCACACCCAGGGCCCCACCGACACTTTGCGGGGAGCGCTGGCAAACTGTGGAGGGCCCGGCCCCGCGTCCCTCTGGGGCGGCACCAGCACGGCCCGAGCATCGCTTTCTTACCACCCTGACGGGCTCCATTTCTCCGCCATCGCCGGCACCGCACCCCAAACCCCCCAGGACCAAGGCACCCTGCGGGGAGCCGGGCCCAGACACCCCCCTCCCACCCATCAATGCCCCCCCTCAGCCCTCCCAGCCCCACTCAGGGCCCTACCGGCCCCTCCACCACCCCTCGGGGCCGCCCACTCACCTTCACATGCTCCAGCTGCCTCACCACGTGCTCGCAGCGGCCCCGCGGGCCGGGCCGGGCCGGGCCGGGCCCGGCCCGGCCCGGCCCGGCCCGGCCCGGCCCCACCCCACCCACGCCGGACCCTGCTTTCCGCCCCGACCGCCCCGCTCCCCTTTCCAGCCGGCTGCCATTTTCCCCCGGGCCGGCCCGCCCACGACGGGCGCCCATTGGCCACCGCTGCCCCATCGCCCGCCCCCTCCTTCTTGGGTTGCACCGCTCCATTGGCCCGCTGCCACTGTCAATCTCCACATTCGACCAATGGGAGCACAGCACAGCAGTCCAACCTTTTCCTTCCCTTCCCTCCCCTTTGCTTTCTCATTTTACTTCCCTTTTTCCTTCCCCTTTTGTTTCCCCTTCCCTTTTTCCTTCCCTTCTCCTTCCTTTCCAATGAGTCAAATCATGATAAGCCTGAAAGGCCATGAATTTTTCATCTCCAAAACCACTTGCAAGGACACGCAGCACAAGCGTTACAAGTGGGAACAGGATTTTACCCTCTTTTGCTCAAATCGGTTGCAGAGCAGATGCTTACAAGCACCATCGCAAAACAAGAGCTCTCACTCCAGAACAGCTGACGAGAGGCGCAGTCAGATGGGAGAAAACAGCCTTTTATTGTGGACAGACATGAGGTGCGGGAGCCCAGGAATGGCAGGGGTTCGGCTCCTGAAAGGAAATGGGCATCTACAACGAGAGTCGGAAAGCACTGATGAACCCACAAAGGCAGGACTTGGTTGCCCTTTCTTTGGGAAACAGAGTTGACAAGGAGTAGTTTGTAGCCCAGAAGAGAGAGCTCTTGCGGGCATTGCCGCGGGGATGGCTCTGGCACCGTATCCCCCATGGAAATGCCCTTAGAGGCCCCTGCGTGTGCAGAGGTGCTCAGTGCCCCTGTGCCACGCAGCAGGGCTCCATGGGGAGCCCCTGGGGAGCTGCCGTGGAGTTCTTCCCAAACCCTGCGCAGCACCGTCCCTTGCCCTCCCTTGCCAGCCCCTTGGACTGCCTTAGAGCAGTTTCCCCAGCTGGGAAAGATGGGTAGCGGAGCCTGGGACACACCTGGGCTTCTCCCTCCTCTTTTTCCGTCCCCATCTTTTGCGCTCTTCCTTCTTTCCTCTTCTTGCCAGCGTTCCCTCTCCTCATCCCAGGCCTCTTCTCTCTTCCTTTTGGGTTTTCAGTTTCCTGGAGGGAGCCTGCAAAGCTTTCCATCCCGCAGTGGGTTTAGATAGGTAAAGGCAGGGTCAACTGGATTCATCACGTCTTGATGGAAGCAAAGCTGACTCCTTTAACCGTCTTTCCTGGGAAAGGCTCTTTAGTTCTTGTGCGCATCCTGGGGCATCTTCCGTGGTCTCTCGGGCAGTTGTAGGCAAAGCGGCGGGTGCCTAAAGCAGAAATGTTGGCGTTAGCAGGTGGCAAGGGATGCCCTACCTAAATCCAACAGAGCAAAAATATCAGGAAGAGGCAGAGCAGCTCCTTGAACTCATCGGGAACCTCCTCCTAGATGAGACGCCTTGTCCCAGGGTTTGTGGACCTGCCCTACCTTTGCCATTTCCCATCCTCTCACCGCATCTACCCCTGCTGCTTTCTGGAGGACGAGCAGAGAGGGTGGTGCGTCCAGGAAGGCTTTGGCCTGGTGCTCTACATCACCTTCCCCAGCAGGGCCACGTTGCTCTTCCAAAGGCAAATCTGGAAAGCAAAAACTCGTGTAGCCAAGTGACTTGTGGGAAGTGGACAACACCTAAAGCAAAACCCACCCAAAGCCCTCCACCAGCTTTCTGCTCTGGCTGTGAGAACCCTCAGTCCCTCCTCCTACCTCTGGATGTGTCCCTGGCTGCTGGCGACTCCTCAGCTGAGGGACTGGAAAGGCCAGACGTCTTGGCCCCAGTGGTTTTCTAAGAGGAACTCCACCAGCCCCTTCACCTGCACACGAGAGCCTTGCTTTCAGGGCAGGGGGCTGAAAAGTTGTGGTGCAGCCTTTCCCACTCCTCCCCCTTTCCTCCACGCAGAAGGCTGTGGCTGTGGGGCTGCTTTTGCAGGCAGCCAGCCCACCACCTTTTGCTCTTTTAAGCAAGTCCTGTGGTGACATGGTACCCCAGAGAGAATCGAGTCGGACAACGGGACTCATTTCCGAAACAGCCTCATAGACACCTGGGCCAAAGAGCATGGCATTGAGTGGGTGTATCACATCCCCTGTCACACACCAGCCGCCGGGAAGCTAGAACGATACAACGGATCGTTAAAAAACTACCCTGAGAGCAATGGGTGGTGGGACTTTAAAACATTGGGATACACATCTAGCAAAAGCTACCTGGCTAGTTAACACCAGGGGGTCTACCAATGGGGCTGGCCCTGCCCAATCAAAACTTCCACGTACCGTAGAAGGGGATGAAGTCCCCGTAGTGCACATGAAGGATATGCTAGGGAAGACAGTCTGGGTTAGTCCTGCCTCGGGCAAAGGCAAACCCATCCGTGGGATTGCTTTTGCCCAAGGACCTGGGTGCACTTGGTGGGTGATGTGGAAGGATGGGGAAGTCTGACGTATACCTCATGGGGATCTGATTTTGGGTGAGAATAGCCAATGAATCAAATTGTGTGCTGTTAATTGCTAAGTAACACTCTCGCTGTATGTCCTCATTACTATAATTGCTATCAGTTGTACTATGAGTAAGGCACAGGGGTGATGGGATAAGAACTGACCTCAGCAACTGGCGCCCAGCAACTTCCTCAAGATCTACATCTTCAGCCCACGGATTGTGTGCATGAGCCACACCGGGTGCACCAGTCACAACCTCCGAAAATACAGCATGCAACAGACCAGCACCACCCAGCATCTCACCTGCCCTGAGATACTGCTCTAACAGGTGGAGCCCAAAGCCATGGATTAAAAGAACTCAACGGACGCTTTGGAGGGATGGCCCATAAACTAAGGGCATTATATCTGCATGAATATATATGTGGGTATACATATATATGACAGGGGAAAGTGGTGGCAATTCATTGGAACCTGTAAGATCCGGGCATGGCATAGATGGTATGGAATAAGGGGTGGATAATGTCCTGGTTCCGGTGGGGATAGGGTTAATTTTTCCTGGTATTCCATGCCATGTGAGCCATGCCCACCCTGAGCTGCTGGCGGAGGGGGCAGGAAGTCACCGTTTGGAGCAGGCTGGGGTGTCCCGGGCCCGGTCGGTGAGCGGCGGGGAGCGGCGGTTCCGTAATCGTGTTTGTATATTCCTCTGTCCGTCTGATTGGTGTTGTTTGCTTGTTCCCTTTGCCGTTCCGTTAAACTGCCTTTGTCTCAACCCAAGAGTCCTGTATTGGGAAGGCCCAAGCGAGTGGCACATGGTTCTTTGTTGCCGTCTGAGGCCAAACCACAACATTCAGGTTTCATCACTACTGTGTTATCCTGAAGAACACTTCTAGAACACCGTTAGTATCACATAACGGTTAATATCATACAGCTCGGAATTAAGTCTTCTCACCCAGGGTCGAATTTCCTTGGGGTACACATTGAGCTTCCCCATTCTCCAGCATCACCCACCAAGCACATCCAGGTCCTTGAGCAAAAACAGTCCCACGAATGGGTTTGCCCTTGCCTGAGGCAGGAAAAACCCAAACAATTTTCCTAACCTATTCCTTTCATGCTGTTCTCCTGTCCCGTAGGGATAGAAGAGACTCTTTAGAGACCCAATTCAACAGTCCCATAAAAACAAAGAATGTTTTCACATTAATTGAGATAGATATATACTTTTATATGTGTATATATCTATACCTTGGTAGATCATAATGTCTCTTGGAAGTTATACTGTTCTCTTCTTTATACCTTATTATATTCTTACCATAGGTAAGAATGCCTTACCTATGATCCTAAGTAACAAACCAAAACCCGCTACTTATTGACTGCCCTCTGTGTTGTGCTCTGGTTCTGTAATGAAACGGTTGGTACTAACTACGAATTCCTGTGGAGGAGGAGAACGTAGTGTGCGGCAAACAAACCATCCAGAACTGTGCCGAGAATCAGAAAGCCCAAACCTGAGGGCTGAAGGATGAGTATGTGATGATACATGCATAAATACGCGTGTTGTGTTCCTTGGGTTTTTTTTCTTCATTACTTCATCGGTAAGTAATGAAGTACTCTCCTCTACCTGTCCCCGAATGTCAACAGAGGAGACTGTATTTCTTTCTTGCTAATTGCCTTTGACGTGAAGTCGGCAACCTTGTATTTGAGATTCTGTGTGGGATGTTCCGGGTCAGTCTCACCTCGAGGACAAAAAGCCCAATGTTTGTATCTAGGACCAAAAACAACGGAGAAGATACTCTCCTCGTCATGTCGCGTTTTTAAAAAATGAGTGTTTTTCCTTCAGAAGCCAAACAGGTGGGGCTGGGCCAGCTGAGACCCATTTTTTGAAATGTCAAGTCACCAAGCATGTGGTAGCTACAAACTGGAACCACAGAGAGCTTCTCATCATTGCTTTGAGCAATGCAGTAACTTTCACAGCTTCACAGGGAGACGCTCAAGAGTACTTGAAATACTGGAAATTTAATTTCACTTGGTGCAGTGGAGGCTCAGTAAAATGAAAAACAGAGTTTAAGCCAGCAAATCTACAAGCACAGGTCACTCGCCGAGGCAAACAGCTCCGGTGCTGGCACATCGGCGGCAGCAGAGCCGGGCAATGGTGGCAAAAAGGGGCTTTTTCCGAGTTTTTCTGAGGCCGGGAGAAGACCGGGCAGTGGCAGGGACCCGCAGGGAGCCCGCAGCTGACGCGAGAGCATCTGACGAGGCCGGGGCGGAGCCTGCAGCAGCAGCGGCAGGTTTAAAGGATGCGTAACCGCCACCAACGGTCACTGTCTGAGGCAAGTGAGCCTGCAGCAGCAGCGGCCAGCCCCCAGCCCCTTCAAAGGCGGCCCAAGGGAGTGCGGTGAACAGGGCGGGCAGACAGGGCATGGCGCGTCAGTTCGCGTGGAAGGGCGCAGGACGCTCGGGGGGGAAGGTCAGCCATGGTCTCCAACTGAAGGACGCAGCTTCGCGCATCTGCCGCACCTGCCAGAGCAGACGTGGCCGTACCAACTGAGCTCCCCTGGAAGCACGCAGCCCCCCAGGTCGCCGGCTGCAGAGAGTGCCTTAATCTCCCAGGGCTGGTGGGTGGTAGAAGAGGTGACAGCTGCGTGAGGTGCCACCAGGGGGATGATCTACTCAGCCTGGCAGCAGAGCTGAAAGAGGAAACAGAAGGGCTGCGGAGCATCAGGGAGAGTGAGAAAGGAATGGATTGGTGGAAGCAGACTCTGACCTCCCTGAGTCAAAAACCAGAAGAGCCCCCAAAAAAACCCCGAGCTGAAGGAGATCTGGTCCCTTCGCCCTGCCACTGAAGGCAGTGGCCAAAAGGAGGCCAGTGAATGGAGGCTAGTCCCTATGAGGGGAGGGAAGCGAAGCGAACTCCCTCCTTGCCCACATCCCCCAACCAGGTGCCTCTGCACAACAGGTATGAGGCTCTTGAGGAGGTAGGCCAGCCCATGGATGGCATGGAAGATGGTTTGGCTACACCAGAAGAGATGCCGGGACCAGCAAGGCCTACCCCCAGTTTAAAAACTGCCTCTGCAAGGGAGAAGAGGCGGGTTATAGTAGTAGGACACTGCCTTCTGAGGGGGACAGAAGGCCCAATATGCCGCGCAGACCCTCTTGACAGGGAGGTATGCTGCCTCCCCGGGGCCAGGGTCAGGGACGTCACTTGAAAACTTCCCAGCCTGGTTAAATCTGGCTAGGGGCATCAAGGGTAACAAGAAAAACTCCTATGAGTACGTCACGGGTACAGGCAAGACTAGGGAAGGTGTGGGCCCTCTCAGGAAGGACACAGGAGACCTGGTCACCCAGGACATGGAGAAGGCTGAGATGCTGAATGACTTTCTCGCCTCGGCCTTCACCAGCAAGGGCTCCACCCACACCACCCAAGTTGCAGGATGCAAAAGCAGGGTCTATGAGAATGAAGCAGCGCCCACTGTAGGAGAAGATCAGGTTCAGGACCATCTGAGGAACCTGAAGGTGCATAAGTCCATGGGACCAGATGAAATCCATCCACGGGTCCTGAGGGAGCTGTCAGATGAAGTCGCCAAGCCTCTTTCCATTATATTTGAGAAGTCGTGGCAGTCTGGTGAAGTTCCTGCTGATTGGAAAAGGGGAAACAGAACGCCCATTTTCAAAAAGGGAAGAAAGGAAGACCCAGGGAACTACAGGCCGGTCAGTCTCACCTCTGTGCCTGGCAAGGTCATGGAGCAGATCCTCCTGGAAACGCTACTAAGGCACATGGGAAATAGGGAGGTGATTGGTGACAGCCAACACGGCTTCACCAAAGGCAAATTGTGCCTGACACTGACAAATGTCTTACTCTTTGGTGTCTTTGGTGAAATTACAATAGAAACGGTGGCGGCTCTCTGTCAGTGAGCGGACTTATTTCAGAGATAACTCACATAATATGTGTGCTTATTCTTGAACTTCAGTACCAATGTACCTTGACAGAAGAGGCTTGAAACAGTGCCTTCCTTCCCCGATTATTTCAGAATACGCTGGATTCTTTCAAAACACGCTGGATTCTTTCAAAACTGCTTGGGATGGGAAGTGGCTAACTGTACTAATATTGACTCCTCCATCCAACAGAGAAGGAATTGCAACATGCCATTACAAATTCTACTTTTGTAGCCCTCCAAAACACTGTCAAGTTGCTTTACAAATGCTAATCAATGTCTCCTGAAGTCTAGTAGATTGAAACGCTCTGGCGATACCACTTGACTTGGTCATTGCAGAGTTGTATGGCGGAGAACAGAACTCCTGAGTTTTCATAAGAACCGTTTTATTTGGAAAACAAATATACAGCTCTGGTGACAGAAGAAGTCGGTAGAGTTGTCCTGAATGGTCCCTGTTTAAGAAAAAAATTTCTAAATTGAAATTCTGGTTTGAAACATCATTTGCTAGCAAATAATTTGTTACAAATTCATTACAGATGACCTAGGCTTAGTGGATGATAACCCTATTGCGAAAATATAAAACACCCACGCTCTTTCATGTGGGTGGCGATGAGGTGGCAAGACGTAGCCCAAGGGTAATCAAAAGAGACTTCAGGGCCTTGGGAAGGTTAATAAGGGAACCTGGGGTGCAGGTTATCTTTTCTTCCCTTCTCCCAGTTATAGGCAGTGACTCTGAAAGAAGCAGACGTGCTCAGTCTGTCAACACATGGCTCCGTGGCTGGTGTCACTGCAACAACTTTGGGTTTTTTGAACAATGGGATGGTCTACATGGCACCAGGCTTGCTGGCGTTGGATGGGGTTCATCTTTCTGCAAGGGGGAAGAGGCCTGAACCTCTGCTGACCGTGGTAGGGAATCAGCCCCCCAGGCAAGGGAGCGCAGGGCCACTAGAAACATCCCGGATTCTAGCGAGTGCCAGGCGTGGGTGGCTTGTTATGCCTCACCCTGGTGGGTGTGCGCTGAGAGCGGGCAACTCCCGAGACACCCAGCCTGGGAGGTGTCCGCCTTGGCTGCCGCACAGGGAGGAAGGGAGGAAGAGTCCTGAGCCCAGCTGTGTCTGGGTGTGAACAGAAAAGGCCTTGGTCTGGGTGGCTGGGCTGTGGGGGAGATTCCCCGGGGCAGAGGTCCATCCTCTCCAGGCTCCTGAGGAGAAGAAAGGCAGGGCTCGCTGCTCTGCGCTTTGGGCATTGTCCGCAATTCTTTTCCCGTGGGCTTCGGCGAAGGCTGGAGGGTTCAGGGGGCACAAAAGCCCAAGGCAGTGGGAGGACGATCCCTTTCCAAAGTGAGGTGTAGCTGTGATGAAGATGCTGGCTACCCTGGTATGCCTGAGTGACTGGCCGCCCAGCTGAACTGTGTTTCACCTTACTTTCCTTGTGCTGGTCCCCGACGGGTCTGCTCCTGTGCAGGTTCCTGATCCGAACCAGCTCAGGGATCCCATATTACTGCGAGGAGCTGCTGCGCTGCCTTCGTGCCAACGACATGCTCCAGTTCTGCACCCGGAGGCAGTCTGGAAAAGCAAAGGACAACTGGGAGAGCCTGATCAGTAAGCACCTTGGCTGCGACTAGCGAGTTGCTGTGGCGTGTTCTCCACAGCAGAGTCTTGCCCCGTTGTTCCCCCATGGCTCTGGGCAGAGTCAGATCTTGGTCTGGCGGAGGTGTGGGCTCCTGTGCACCTTGCTGTTGGGACAGGCAAAGCAGGGGCAGTGAGTTCTGGTGGCTCGGAGGGACCTACATTCTTGGGGCGGGGGTTGTGGGGCTAAAACACAGGGGAAATCCTTCCGAAGCACATGTGCTTGTGGTGTTTCTTAGGCATTCCAATGGGCATGCAGTTTAACTGGGCCAAAGGCTAGCTCACTTGAGAACAAACCCCAGCTTGAGGTGAGGGACGAGCCCAGGAAACTTGAATGCCAAACCATAAATCCCCACAAGAGTGCCGGTAACGGAAGAAAACGGTGGTAATGCCATCCGAGAGAGCAATGCCAGCCAGAGTGCCGCGGCCTTGGGAAGAGCCAGGACTGAGGCCACGTCTTGCATTAGCACCAGCAGTTTCCCTGGCTGGGAACTGGTGGGAACTGTTTTGCTCTGCTTCATGACCACCACATTCAGGACAGGCACTGGACCATGTCAGGGGGGACTTGTCCCATCCCAAGTGAATCGTGAAGCGCTCGCGAGCTGTGAGTCGCTTTGCAAACTGCCTTATCGGTGCTCTCTTGCTCCGCCCAGCATCTGCAGTCGAGGCTTCATCCCTCGCAGCAACCTGGAGCTCCGACGCGGGGAATGACGGCAGGGTCTGCCTCCTCAGGCCAGGCGTGACCCTGGAGAACACCGCGCTGCCCATCCCCTTGAAAGGTAAGGAGCCGAGCGCCGCTCTGCCGGCTGGCGGCTGTGCTGGGGCTCCTTCCCGGGGCAGGGGCTGGAGGGAGGCCGGGCATCCGTGTGCTGCAGAGTCACCCTCTCAGCGTGGGGGCTCTGCTGGGAAGGCGGCTCCGGTCCCACCAGAAACAGGCCTGGGGCTGCAGGCAGCCGCTTTCCCCTCCTGTGAGCCTGCTCTCCGTCAGCAGGTAGGAGAGAAAAGGTTATCCGTGCAACACTGACATGGCTCCCTTTTCTCACCAAAACAAATACTTTGCTGGGAAAAAGCTTTGACTTGCCTCTGTCCCAACTTTGACGCAGCATCTGTGTTGCTCTTCTCTTTTTGAGTTCCCCAGCTAATGCTGGTCTCAAGGCACTTAATCCAAACCAAATCCTTCTCTTTTTTCTTCTTTTTTCTTCTTTTTTTTTGTTTTGTTTTGTTTTTTTTCTGCGGATCGGCATGGAAATCCTCCTGTAGCCAGGGGAGCTGGATGGGGGAGCTTTCAATGAGCGTCCCTCCTCTCTGGTCATAGACATTTGTTATGAACTGTGAAGAGACGTCATGCTAAAGTATTCCTGCTGTGAAGTGGCTTTGTCCAAAAAAAAAAAAAAAAGAAAACCAAGAGAAAGGAATAGTGTTGTCTGGCCAAGTTAAGGCAAGCGTTGTGGGGAGCTCTGAGTCCACCTGTGATGTGGGGAAAGTTCTCTGTGTGCGCTGTTGGGCAAAAGTCTACTCCAGATCTGGTAGGGCACATCATGGGATGCACATACCTGCTGGGTCCTGCCCTCCCCGCCCTCGGTGGGGGAGCGTTTGTTTGAGCATCTGGCTTTTCCCCAGGCCTCATGGCCTGCGGTTCCATCAGGAGCGGAGCCAGTTTGAAGATGCCTACCCTGGGTTGCGATTGCCCAGTAGGTGCAGCCGCAAGGAGAGGAGGCCAAAGTCTACCCCATCTCATGGGTTGAAACTTTCCAGCCTCTCCAGCCTCAGCATGGGGAAGAGGCAAGAGAGACGTGTTGTTTCTTCTTGACAGAGATTGCGCTGACTCAGCTGGATCGGATGCAGCCGCTGACGCGGATGGTTGTGAAGTTTGCAGCCATCATCGGGCCGGTGTTTACCACCCAGCTCCTGTCGCACATCCTTCCCACTGGCCTCAGGACCCATATGAATTCCTCGTTGGACGAGCTGGTGAGCGACAACATCCTGAAGCGGCTGAAAAACACAGAGGTGCCAGAAGATGTGCAAGATCCTACCGAGGGGCCAGCCACCTCTTCGCAGGTGGAGAGCGGTAAGTGGTAGCGGGCAGGTGGACAAGGGAGCTCCCAGCTGTGTCCCGGCAGGGCTCCCCAGGGCATGGTGCGCTTCCCCTGCTGTGAGGGGTGGCTGGGGCTCAGGCAGGCACGGCTCTTTGCGATGGGTTGTTCAAAGACCTTATGGGTCAGTCTCAAAGCCCGCTAGCTTTGCGCTGGAGGGAGGTTCCCACCAAGTGCCGTCCCGAGTGCTGCTCGTAGCGCAGGCACGGGAGGGCGTGTGGAGCCCCTGACATCCTCTCCCAGCCACCTGATCAAAGATGCTCTCCAGGTTGCCCCGGGGCCCTCGACGGGCTTTTATTCAGCTTTGACTCCCCTGTGGCGCAGGAGGAAGCTCAGGAGGCTGGGGACTGCCTTGCCAAGAGCAGGGAGAAAGTGCTGGACGGGGCTTGCTTGGGCTGGCGGTGACATGCCCAGCTCCTGCCTGGAGCGCAGCTGAGCGCTGTGTCCGCGGGGCTGGGCTAGCGTCAGCAAGGCAAGCTGGGCCCTTTTGCCCCGTGCTGCAAGGCTCGGTGTGCAGCAGTGCTGGTTGGCTGGCAAGGATGCACGCCAAGGCATGACTCTCGTGCCCCGGCTGCGACGGCTCTGAGCTGGGGCTGATGCCGAGGCCCTTTGCCTTGCAGGTGTGCAGAGGCCCTCTCCCAGCACGAGGACCGAGGAGCAGCAGCCTGGCGTCCTGGCCTTCTGCGTCCCACTGCTGCAGAAGGCTGCGTACGAGCTGTGGCCCGAGAGGCAGCGAGTCGCCTTGCACGGCAAGTGTGCCGCCTTCCTGGAGCAGCACGCGCACAAATGCAGGAGCTGCGGCCAAGGGGAGTTTGTCGCCTTCCACCACTTCGCCGTCACCAGCAGCCAGGATGGAGGCAGCTGTCGGGACCCTGCCGACGGAGGCGACTCATGCAGCTGGGAGGCCTTGGTGCTGGCTGGAGAAGAGCTGAAGCGGGATAGGACCCACGCCACTGGGGGTACGCTGTGCACCGTGCTCCACAGCCCGGGCCCTCCAGGAGCCCAGGGGTGTATGCTGGGGATCGGCTGGGAGGAGGTCTGCCAGGGACGAGCCCAGGCGCTGAGGACAACCACCGCAGACTTTGCTCAGCGTGTCGGCACCCTCGCAAGGGTCCTTGAAGCCCAGTGGGAGAGCGAGAGCAGCTCTTCCCCTGGGGCAGGCGAGGAGGTGTCTAACCCCCTGTTTTCTTTGCAGATGCCGCAGAGCAGCAGGCTTTCACGGAGGAGGAAACTGGGTGAGCAGACAAGGGTTTGATTCTTTGTAAAGGCAGGGAGCTCAGGGGTCTCCAGAGGAGACCAAGGAAGCGCTGGCATTTGCCTGCCAGTTGTGACTCTAGCTTGAGGAAGAGGCTTTCCGTGGGGTGGGAGCTGGGAAGAGATGGCCACGGAGATGAGACAGTGCTTGAGGAAGCCCGTGGGCTCCTAGTGATGGTCACACTACGCTGGAGCAGGCCTTGCTTTCCAGTTCCTCGAGAGGAGCGCTACAAGATCTGCAGGGGAAAAGCCACCACAGGGAGCCGGGTGGTTTGCCTGGGGGAGGTGACAGAAAGCCCAGCTTGTCGTCTTCTCCCTGGCTACAAAGCAGCTGTAGGAGTCATGCCTGCCCGTGGGCTCGCGCTCTGCTTTGAACAAAGGGCTTTTGATGGCCTCTCTGTGGGGCAAAAGACCAGTGTAGGTGATGCCTGTGCATTCTTTGCTCTCTTCTTCCCCTGGGAACGGTGCTCTGACTAGTGTGGCGGAGCGGCTTCTGCCAGAGGGCGAACAGACAACTGAGCTGCCCGACGAGACCGACAGGCAGCACAACGGCACACACTGGTGTGAATGCCGAGCCATCGTGGAATCGGTGCTTGTGCCTTTGGCTCGCCACTACGTGGCAATGGGCGATGCCGACCGAGCCTTTTACTACCTTCTGGAGTGTGCTGCTGCCTACCTGCACGTCTCCAACAGCTACATGGTGAGTTGCCTCGCTCGCCAGTGCCCACCGTGCACGGAGTCCTCTCAGTCAGCTGGCTCTGGGCAGGACAACTTCACCGCTGCAATAGGGCATGCCTGGACGGGGCCTTGGAAGGGACATGCTGGGGTCAGAGCCTGACTTCTTCCTCCGGCTTGCCTCTTCTGTGGACGGAGACACAGGCCACCGTGCCCATAGCAGGAGGGGAATTAGCAGGGAGGGGATCTGAAGGAGCACTGGTGCCTGTGCTCTGAGCCGGCGTGACTGTGTTGGGGCGGGCATCAGCAGGGGGAGAAACGGGTCCT
Organism: Chroicocephalus ridibundus; assembly: GCF_963924245.1. Classification (NCBI taxonomy): domain Eukaryota; kingdom Metazoa; phylum Chordata; class Aves; order Charadriiformes; family Laridae; genus Chroicocephalus; species Chroicocephalus ridibundus. Next base: position 63,455 of record NW_026961767.1, on the reverse strand, counting down.
CTTAAGACAGAGGACGAGGCTGGCCATGGGCTCTGCATCACGCTCACCTGCTCTCTCTGTGCTTGCGCAAAGGCCCTCATGAAACTGAACGAAGCGGAGGTCCTGAGGAAGATGAAAGCCACTGCGATAGCCTGCTTTGAAGAGGCCACCTTCTTCAGCCTCAAAGGGGAGGTAAAGAGACGGGGAGGTCTGGAGGGGTGTCCTGGGGGATGGAGCTGGATGCTTTCCCCGGCTGCAGGGCATATCCCTGGCATCACAAGCCACCGGCAGACTCCATCAGTCTCTTGGCCGACTCGAGCAGATCAGGGTGTTTCCCTTTTCCTCTGCAGGTTTGCTGGTGTATGCAACGTCTTCAGCTGGCAGAGACAATGATGAGGGAGGCTTTGAGCTTGCTCAGAAGGAACTTCCCCGAGACCTCCCCTGGCGCCTTTGTCAAGGCTCAGGTGGAAAAGTTGCCTTGTGTCGCTTACGTGAGAGCAGCCTGCCTTCTGCAGAAGGGCCGGTAAGCAGCAGAACTGAGAACCCAGGGGAGGAAGAGCCATTTCCTACCTGGTCCCAGACCTGCCTGGGCTTGAGGCCACACATGACCTGACGCACGGCCCTTACAGGACCGAGGGGTTAAGGAGTGATATGCGGGTGGAATGGGGAACGACAGAGCCCCACACTCCCTCCCCCCTGCACGCTCCTTCCCCCCTGGGTAAAAAGCAGCTCGCAGCCGGGGGCTGTGCCTGCCGGCACGCGTCGACTGCGGCAGGGCCTTGGTGGTGGCTGGGGACAGAGAGCTGTAAACAGGGAGTAGAGGCTGACGAGGGGCAGGGCTCTGGAGGCAGGACCAGGAGACGGGGAAGGAGCAGTGGGTGGGGGTGAGGTGTGAGAGCGAGGAAGCTCAGAGGGCGATAACCCTTTTCTTGCCGGTTCCCAGCTTTGCTTGGGCCCCCGGGCGCTGTAGCGCCAACGCGCCCTCGCGAGCGGTCAGCTTCCTCTGGCGGCACTGCTTTGTTTGCCCCCTTCCTCTCCATCAGCTCCCTTTCCTCCCAGGAGGTGCGACTGGCTTGTCCGCCGCCCTGCTTTCCCCCAGCCCTGGCTGATTTAGCGCTGTACAGTGAGAGCCTCTGGGCCCAGCAGTTTCTCTCGTGCGGCAGGATGAAGAGGCTGGCCTGGCTGCTGCAGCAGAGCTGCTGCCTTTCCTTACTGGAGCGCCTCTTCAGCCTGGAGGGCACTTCCAGCGGACGGAGGTTCTCCCGCCTGGCAGCGCGCATGAAGGCCAACACGGACAGGGCGTTGGACTCCTGTTGGACAGCAGAACTCCCACCACGCACAGACTTAGGACACAGACAGATGCCAGCACAGACGCAGACACAGGTACAATTGGGCACACAGGCACCGTACAGAGACCTTCACAGACGCCGGCACCAATACAGGCAGGGACACCCGTACTGATACCATCAGAGATACCACCGCCCATTCCGTTGCAGGTGCCGTTGCAGATGCCGTTGTAGAGGCCGTGGCAGACACAGATACCGCTGCAGACGCCCTTGCAGAAACCAGGTAGTCTTTCAGATGCAACTGCAGATGGAGATGCCATGGGAGAGACAGATGCCACACCAGATACCCTTGCGTGCGCCACTGCAGATGTAGACAAAACCGGAGTGCAGAGAGCATTGCAGATGCCCTTGCAGACAGAGGGAGCGTTGCTGATGCAGGTACCATTTCAGAGGAAGGCATCTTTGGGGATGCCGGTGCGGATGCAGATAAAATTGAAGATGGAAACGCAGATGGAGACCACGTTGCAGGTGCTGTTGCAGGTGCAGTTAGCGTGGCAGATGCAGATATCATAGACTGGTTTGGGTTGGAAGGGACCTTGGAGCGTCATCCCTTGGCTTTTCACGAGCAAGCCTGATAACATCCCCCTCCCGCAACAAGCCTAGTTTAAAGCTTGGTCAGTGAACCCCGCTGGCTCATGAGCGAATACCCTCTTCCCCCTTGCAGAAAGATGAACCCCATCCAACGCCAGCAAGCCTGGTGCCGTGTAGACCATCCCATTGTTCAAAAAACCCAAAGTTGTTGCAGTGACACCAGCCACGGAGCCATGTGTTGACAGACTGAGCACGTCTGCTTCTTTCAGAGTCACTGCCTATAACTGGGAGAAGGGAAGAAAAGATAACCTGCACCCCAGGTTCCCTTATTAACCTTCCCAAGGCCCTGAAGTCTCTTTTGATTACCCTTGGGCTACGTCTTGCCACCTCATCGCCACCCACATGAAAGAGCGTGGGTGTTTTATATTTTCGCAATAGGGTTATCATCCACTAAGCCTAGGTCATCTGTAATGAATTTGTAACAAATTATTTGCTAGCAAATGATGTTTCAAACCAGAATTTCAATTTAGAAATTTTTTTCTTAAACAGGGACCATTCAGGACAACTTTACCGACTTCTTCTGTCACCAGAGCTGTATGTTTGTTTTCCAAATAAAACGGTTCTTATGAAAACTCAGGAGTTCTGTTCTCCGCCATACAACTCTGCAATGACCAAGTCAAGTGGTATCGCCAGAGCGTTTCAATCTACTAGACTTCAGGAGACATTGATTAGCATTTGTAAAGCAACTTGACAGTGTTTTGGAGGGCTACAAAAGTTGAATTTGTAATGGCATGTTGCAGTTCCTTCTTTGTTGGATGGAGGAGTCAATATTAGTACAGTTAGCCACTTCCCATCCCAAGCAGTTTTGAAAGAATCCAGCGTGTTTTGAAAGAATCCAGCGTATTCTGAAATAATCGGGGGAAGGAAGGCACTGTTTCAAGCCTCTTCTGTCAAGGTACATTGGTACTGAAGTTCAAGAATAAGCACACATATTATGTGAGTTATCTCTGAAATAAGTCCGTTCACTGACAGAGAGCCGCCACCGTTTCTATTGTAATTTCACCAAAGACACCAAAGAGTAAGACATTTGTCAGTGTCAGGCACAATTTGCCTTTGGTGAAGCCGTGTTGGCTGTCACCAATCACCTCCCTATTTCCCATGTGCCTTAGTAGCGTTTCCAGGAGGATCTGCTCCATGACCTTGCCAGGCACAGAGGTGAGACTGACCGGCCTGTAGTTCCCTGGGTCTTCCTTTCTTCCCTTTTTGAAAATGGGCGTTCTGTTTCCCCTTTTCCAATCAGCAGGAACTTCACCAGACTGCCACGACTTCTCAAATATAATGGAAAGAGGCTTGGCGACTTCATCTGACAGCTCCCTCAGGACCCGTGGATGGATTTCATCTGGTCCCATGGACTTATGCACCTTCAGGTTCCTCAGATGGTCCTGAACCTGATCTTCTCCTACAGTGGGCGCTGCTTCATTCTCATAGACCCTGCTTTTGCATCCTGCAACTTGGGTGGTGTGGGTGGAGCCCTTGCTGGTGAAGGCCGAGGCGAGAAAGTCATTCAGCATCTCAGCCTTCTCCATGTCCTGGGTGACCAGGTCTCCTGTGTCCTTCCTGAGAGGGCCCACACCTTCCCTAGTCTTGCTTGTACCCGTGACGTACTCATAGGAGTTTTTCTTGTTACCCTTGATGCCCCTAGCCAGATTTAACCAGGCTGGGAAGTTTTCAAGTGACGTCCCTGACCCTGGCCCCGGGGAGGCAGCATACCTCCCTGTCAAGAGGGTCTGCGCGGCATATTGGGCCTTCTGTCCCCCTCAGAAGGCAGTGTCCTACTACTATAACCCGCCTCTTCTCCCTTGCAGAGGCAGTTTTTAAACTGGGGGTAGGCCTTGCTGGTCCCGGCATCTCTTCTGGTGTAGCCAAACCATCTTCCATGCCATCCATGGGCTGGCCTACCTCCTCAAGAGCCTCATACCTGTTGTGCAGAGGCACCTGGTTGGGGGATGTGGGCAAGGAGGGAGTTCGCTTCGCTTCCCTCCCCTCGTAGGGACTAGCCTCCATTCACTGGCCTCCTTTTGGCCACTGCCTTCAGTGGCAGGGCGAAGGGACCAGATCTCCTTCAGCTCGGGGTTTTTTTGGGGGCTCTTCTGGTTTTTGACTCAGGGAGGTCAGAGTCTGCTTCCACCAATCCATTCCTTTCTCACTCTCCCTGATGCTCCGCAGCCCTTCTGTTTCCTCTTTCAGCTCTGCTGCCAGGCTGAGTAGATCATCCCCCTGGTGGCACCTCACGCAGCTGTCACCTCTTCTACCACCCACCAGCCCTGGGAGATTAAGGCACTCTCTGCAGCCGGCGACCTGGGGGGCTGCGTGCTTCCAGGGGAGCTCAGTTGGTACGGCCACGTCTGCTCTGGCAGGTGCGGCAGATGCGCGAAGCTGCGTCCTTCAGTTGGAGACCATGGCTGACCTTCCCCCCCGAGCGTCCTGCGCCCTTCCACGCGAACTGACGCGCCATGCCCTGTCTGCCCGCCCTGTTCACCGCACTCCCTTGGGCCGCCTTTGAAGGGGCTGGGGGCTGGCCGCTGCTGCTGCAGGCTCACTTGCCTCAGACAGTGACCGTTGGTGGCGGTTACGCATCCTTTAAACCTGCCGCTGCTGCTGCAGGCTCCGCCCCGGCCTCGTCAGATGCTCTCGCGTCAGCTGCGGGCTCCCTGCGGGTCCCTGCCACTGCCCGGTCTTCTCCCGGCCTCAGAAAAACTCGGAAAAAGCCCCTTTTTGCCACCATTGCCCGGCTCTGCTGCCGCCGATGTGCCAGCACCGGAGCTGTTTGCCTCGGCGAGTGACCTGTGCTTGTAGATTTGCTGGCTTAAACTCTGTTTTTCATTTTACTGAGCCTCCACTGCACCAAGTGAAATTAAATTTCCAGTATTTCAAGTACTCTTGAGCGTCTCCCTGTGAAGCTGTGAAAGTTACTGCATTGCTCAAAGCAATGATGAGAAGCTCTCTGTGGTTCCAGTTTGTAGCTACCACATGCTTGGTGACTTGACATTTCAAAAAATGGGTCTCAGCTGGCCCATCCCCACCTGTTTGGCTTCTGAAGGAAAAACACTCATTTTTTAAAAACGCGACATGACGAGGAGAGTATCTTCTCCGTTGTTTTTGGTCCTAGATACAAACATTGGGCTTTTTGTCCTCGAGGTGAGACTGACCCGGAACATCCCACACAGAATCTCAAATACAAGGTTGCCGACTTCACGTCAAAGGCAATTAGCAAGAAAGAAATACAGTCTCCTCTGTTGACATTCGGGGACAGGTAGAGGAGAGTACTTCATTACTTACCGATGAAGTAATGAAGAAAAAAAACCCAAGGAACACAACACGCGTGTTTATGCATGTATCATCACATACTCATCCTTCAGCCCTCGGGTTTGGGCTTTCTGATTCTCGGCACAGTTCTGGATGGTTTGTTTGCCGCACACTACGTTCTCCTCCTCCACAGGAATTCGTAGTTAGTACCAACCGTTTCATTACAGAACCAGAGCACAACACAGAGGGCAGTCAATAAGTAGCGGGTTTTGGTTTGTTACTTAGGATCATAGGTAAGGCATTCTGTATAAAGAAGAGAACAGTATAACTTCCAAGAGAAATTATGATCTACCAAGGTATAGATATATATACATATAAAAGCATATATATATCTCAATTAATGTGGAAACATTCTTTGTTTTTATGGGACTGTTGAATTGGGTCTCTAAAGAGTCTCTTCTATCCCTACAGGACAGGAGAACAGCATGAAAGGAACAAGTTAGGGAAAACTGCTTGGGTTTTTCCTGCCTCAGGCAAAGGAAAACCCATTCGTGGGACTATTTTTGCTCAAGGACCTGGATGTGCTTGGTGGGTGATGCTGGAGAATGGGGAAGCTCAATGTGTACCCCAAGGAAATTCGACCCTGGGTGAGAAGACTTAATTCCGAGCTGTATGATATTAACCGTTATGTGATACTAACGGTGTTCTAGAAGTGTTCTTCAGGATAACACAGTAGTGATGAAACCTGAATGTTGTGGTTTGGCCTCAGACGGCAACAAAGAACCATGTGCCGCTCGCTCGGGCCTTCCCAATACAGGAAGAATTGGAAGGAAAAAAAAGGCAAGACTCTTGGGTTGAGACAAAGGCAGTTTAACAGAACGGCAAAGGGAACAAGCAAACAACACCAATCAGACGGACAGAGGAATATACAAACACGATTACGGAACTGCCGCTCCCCGCCGCTCACCAACTGGACCCGGGACACCCCAGCCTGCTCCAAACGGTGACTTCCTGCCCCCTCCGCCAGCAGCTCAGGGTGGGCATGGCTCACATGGCATGGAATACCAGGAAAAATTAACCCTATCCCCACCGGAACCAGGACATTATCCACCCCTTATTCCATACCATCTATGCCATGCCCGGATCTTACAGGTTCCAATGAATTGCCACCACTTTCCCCTGTCATATATATGTATACACACATATATATTCATGCGGATATAATGCCCTTAGTTTATGGGCCATCCCTCCAAAGCGTCCGTTGAGTTCTTTTAATCCATGGCTTTGGGCTCCACCTGTTAGAGCAGTATCTCAGGGCAGGTGAGATGCTGGGTGGTGCTGGTCTGTTGCATGCTGTATTTTCGGAGGTTGTGACTGGTGCACCCGGTGTGGCTCATGCACACAATCCGTGGGCTGAAGATGTAGATCTTGAGGAAGTTGCTGGGTGCCAGCTGCTGAGGTCAGTTCTTATCCCATCACCCCTGTGCCTTACTCATAGTACAACTGATAGCAATTATAGTAATGAGGACATACAGCGAGAGTGTTACTTAGCAATTAACAGCACACAATTTGATTCATTGGCTATTCTCACCCAAAATCAGATCCCCATGAGGTATACGTCGGACTTCCCCATCCTTCCGCATCACCCACCAAGTGCACCCAGGTCCTTGGGCAAAAGCAATCCCACGGATGGGTTTGCCTTTGCCCGAGGCAGGACTAACCCAGACTGTCTTCCCTAGCATATCCTTCATGTGCACTACGGGGACTTCATCCCCTTCTACGGTACGTGGAAGTTTTGATTGGGCAGGGCCAGCCCCATTGGTAGATCCCCTGGTGTTAACTAGCCAGGTAGCTTTTGCTAGATGTGTATCCCAATGTTTTAAAGTCCCACCACCCATTGCTCTCAGGGTAGTTTTTAACGATCCATTGTATCGTTCTAGCTTCCCGGCGGCTGGTGTGTGACAGGGGATGTGATATACCCACTCAATGCCATGCTCTTTGGCCCAGGTGTCTATGAGGCTGTTTCGGAAATGAGTCCCGTTGTCCGACTCGATTCTCTCTGGGGTACCATTTCGCCACAGGACTTGCTTTTCAAGGCCCAGGATAGTGTTCCGGGCAGTGGCATGGGGCACAGGGTATGTTTCCAGCCATCCATGACTGGACCCTTCCCTGGTCCAGTCATCAGATTACTATCCGCTACTGATATTTCAGGTAGGCAGTGACGAAGTAGGTACCAGAAGTCTGAGGGCAATGAAGAATGACTTTAGGGCCCTGGGACGGCTGGTTAAGGGATCGGGAGCAGAAATAGAGTTCTCCTCTATCCCACCATTTGCAGGGGTAGACGAGGGGATAAATAGGAGGACCAGCAAATTAACTCCTGGCTCCGTGACTGGTGCGTCCGGCAGGACTTTGGCTTTTTTGAACATGGGCTGATCTACAGGAAACCAGGCATGCTGGCATCAGGCGGGGGAAGCCTAACCCGAAGGGGAAGAAAGAGACTGGGACAAGAATTAGCAGGGCTTATTCATAAGGCTTCAAACTAGGTATGATAGGGGATGGGGACGAAACCAGGATCACAAAAGGGGTGCCTGGGAGCAACATAGCAGTGCTCATGGGTAAAAGTGATAGCAAGGTCTTGCAGCCTGTCTCAGCGATGGTGGAGGATAGTGAATTGTGTGGCAGCATAGACACAAGGAGTAGTGATAATTTGGTAACTACAGTAGCGTCCGAGAATGATCAGGTGCAAATCAGGGCCTGTCCCCCCAAGAAAGTGGCAGGACAATTAACCCAACTGAAGTGCATCTACACTAATGCACGCAGCATGGGGAATAAGCAGGACAAGCTGGAGGCCATCGTGCAGCAGGGAAACTATGATGTGGTTGCCATCACGGAAACGTGGTGGGAAGACACACACAAGTGGAGTGCTGTAATTGATGGCTACCAGGTTTTCAGAAGAGATAGGCAAGGGAAGAGAGGTGGTGGGGTGGCCCTCTATGTTAGGGGCAGTTTTGAATGTCTAGAACTCAACAGTGTGAATGACAGTGTTGAGTGTGTATGGATAAAAATTAAGGGGAAGGCCAACAAGGCAGATATCGTGATGGGAGTTTGTTATAGACCCCCTAATCAGGATGTAAAAACCGATGAAGTATTCTATAAGCAGCTGGCAGAGGTCTCGCGATCATCTGCCCTTGTTCTTGTGGGGGATTTCAACTTCCCAGATGTCCGCTGGGAATACTACACAGCAGAGAGGGAACAGTCCCGGAGGTTCCTGGAGTGTGTGGAACCTACTAGGGGAAGTGCCCTACTGGACCTACTGTTTGTTAACAGAGAAGGTCTTGTGGGGGATGTAAAGGTTGGAGGTCGTCTTGGGCAGAGTGACCATGAAATGATAGAGTTTTCAATTCTTGGTGAAGCGAGGCGGGGAGCCAGCAAAACTGCCACCTTGGATTTCCGAAGGGCAGACCTTAACCTGTTTAGGAGCATGGTTGAGAGTGTCCCTTGGGAGGCAGTTTTGAAGAGCAAAGGTGCCCAGGAAGGCTGGTCATACTTCAAGCAGGTGCTCTTAGAAGCACAGGAGAAGGCCATCCCCATGTCCCGAAAGACGAGCCGACGGGGAAGAAGGCCAGCCTGGCTAAATAGAGAGCTTTGGCTGGACCTCAGAAAAAAAAGGAAGGCTCACGTTCTCTGGAAAAGGGGCTTAGCAACTTATGAGGATTATCAAGATATAACAAAGCTATGCAGGGGGAAGATTAGAAGGGCCAAAGCTCAATCAGAACTCAGTTTGGCCACTGCAGTTAAAGACAACAAGAAGAGATTTTTCCAGTATATCAACAGGAAAAGGAAGACTAGGGAAAATATAGGTTCACTGATGAATGAGACGGGTGCCCTAGTGGTGGAAGACACAGAGAAGGCAGAGTTACTGAATGCCTTCTTTTCTTCGGTCTTCACTGATAAAGCCGTCCCTCACGAATCCCATACCCTGGAGGCAAGGGGGAAGGTCGGGAGAGAGGAAGACTTTCCCTAAGTTGAGGAGGACTGGGTCAGAGACCACTTGGCCAAGCTGGACATTCATAAATCCATGGGCCCTGAGGGGATGCACCCGCAAGTGCTGAGAGAGCTGGCAGATGTTATCGCTAGACCGCTCTCCATTGTCTTTGCAAGGTCATGGGGAACAGGAGAGGTGCCTGAGGACTGGAGGAAGGCTGACATCACTCCAATCTTCAAAAAAGGCAAGAAGGAGGACCCAGGGAACTACAGGCCGGTTAGTCTCACCTCCGTCCCTGGGAAGGTAATGGAGCGACTCATTCTGGATGTCGTCTCCAAACACGTAGAGGAACAGGAAGTTATTGGAAGTGGTCAGCATGGATTTACCAAGGGAAAATCATGCCTGACCAATCTGATAGCTTTCTATGACGTTATAACGGGTTGGCTGGATGAGGGGAGAGCCGTAGATGTCATCTACCTTGACCTTAGCAAGGCTTTTGACACTGTCTCCCATAACATCCTCATTAGGAAGCTGAGGAAGTATGGGCTAGACGAGGTGACAGTGAGGTGGATCGAGAGCTGGCTGAGTGACAGAACTCAGAGGGTTGTGATCAGCGGCACAGAGTCCAGTTGGAGGCCTGTAACCAGTGGTGTCCCTCAGGGGTCAATACTTGGTCCAATTTTGTTCAATATATTCATTAATGACCTAGATGAGGGGACAGAGTGTATCCTCAGCAAGTTTGCTGATGATATCAAGCTGGGAGGGGTGGCTGACACTCCAGAGGGCCGTGCTGCCATCCAGCGTGACCTGGACAGGCTGGAGAGCTGGGCAGAGAAGAACCTAATGAGGTTCAACAAAAGCAAGTGTAAGGTCCTGCACCTGGGAAGGAAGAATGCCAAACACCAGTATATGTTAGGGGTGGACATGCTGGGAAGCAGCTCTGAGGAGAAGGACCTGGGGGTCCTGGTAGACAGCAAATTATCCATGAGCCAGCAGTGTGCCCTTGTCGCCAAGAAGGCCAATGGCATCCTGGGCTGCATAGGGAAGACTGTGGCCAGTAGGTCGAGGGAGGTCATTCTCCCCCTCTACTCTGCACTGGTGAGGCCACAACTGGAGTACTGTGTCCAGTTTTGGGCTCCCCAGTTCAAGAGGGTCAGGGAACTACTGGAGCGAGTCCAGCGAAGGGCAACCAAGATGATTATGGGACTGGAGCACCTCCTTTATGAGGAAAGGCTGAAAGAGCTGGGACTCTTTAGCCTGGAGAAGAGAAGGTTGAGGGGGGACCTGATTAATGTTTACAAGTACCTAAAGGGTGGGTTTAAGGAGGACGGAGCCAGGCTCTTTTCAATGGTTCCCAGTGACAGGACAAGGGGCAATGGGCACAAGCTAGAACACAGGAAGTTCCGTTCAAATACACGGAAAAACTTCTTTACAGTGAGGGTGACAGAGCACTGGAACAGGCTGCCCAGGGAGGTTGTGGAGTCCCCTTCTCGGGAGATTTTCAAGACCCGCCTGGATGCAGCCCTGAGGGATGTGCTTTAGGCAATCCTGCTCTAGCAGGGGAGTTGGACTAGATGATCTCTAGAGGTCCCTTCCAACTCTGAAGATTCCGTGATTCCGTGATCCAGTGGTTGCTTCCACCATTGTGAGCACATAGCGCTTGCCTTGACGGGTTTGTGGCAGTGTGATATAATCAATCTGCCAGGCCTCCCCATATTTGTATTTCAGCCATCGTCCTCCATACCAAAGAGGCTTCAAACGCTTCGCTTGCTTGATTGCAGTGCATGTCTCACATTCATGGATGACCTGCGCAATAGTGTCCATGGTCAAGTCCACCCCTCGGTCACGAGCCCACCTATATGTTGCGTCTCTTCCTTGATGGCCTGAGGAGTCATGGACCCACCGAGCTACGAATAGTTCACCCTTGTGTTGCCAGCCCAGATCCACCTGAGCCACTTCAATCCTAGCAGCCCGATCCACCTGCTGGTTGTTCTGATGTTCCTCCGTGGCCCGATTCTTCGGTACATGGGCATCTACATGGCGTACTTTCACAACCAGATTCTCTATCCGGGCAGCAATATCTTGCCATAGGTCATCAGCCCAGATGGGTTTGCCTCTGCGCCGCCAGTTGCCCTGCTTCCACTGCTGTAACCACCCCCACAGAGCATTTGCCACCATCCATGAGTCAGTGTAGAGATAAAGTACTGGCCATTTTTCTCGCTCGGCAATGTCCAAAGCCAGCTGAATGGCTTTCACCTCTGCAAACTGGCTCGATTCACCCTCTCCTTCACTGGCTTCTGCAACTTGTCGTGTAGGACTCCACACAGCAGCCTTCCACTTTCGATGCTTTCCCACAATCCGGCAGGACCCATCAGTGAACAGGGCATATTTCTTCTCATTTTCTGGCAGTTTATTATATGGTGGGGCCTCTTCTGCATGCGTCACCTCCTCCTCTGGTGACATTCCAAAATCCTCGCCTTCTGGCCAGTCCATGGTCACTTCCAGAATTCCTGGGCGACTGGGGTTTCCCATTCGAGTTCGCTGTGTGACCAGTGCAATCCACTTACTCCATGTAGCATCAGTTGCATGATGTGTGGTGGGGACCCTTTCTTTGAACATCCAGCCCAGCACCGGCAGTCGAGGTGCTGGGAGGAGCTGCGCTTCTGTGCCAACCACTTCCGAAGCAGCTCGAACCCCTTCATATGCTGCCAATATCTCTTTTTCTGTTGGAGTGTAGTGGGCTTTGGATCCTCTGTATCCCTGACTCCAAAACCCCAGGGGTCGACCTCGGGTCTCCCCTGGTGCTTTCTGCCAGAGGCTCCAGGTAGGGCCGTTCTCCCCGGCTGCGGTGTAGAGCACATTTTTAACATCTTGTCCTGCCCGGACTGGCCCCAGGGCCACTGCATGGACTATTTCCTGTTTGATTTGTTCAAAAGCTTGTCGTTGCTCAGGACCCCATTTAAAGTCATTCTTCTCCTGGGTTACTTGATACAGAGGGCTTACAATTAGACTGTATTCTGGAATATGCATTCTCCAAAAACCCACAATACCTAAGAAAGCTTGTGTTTCCTTTTTACTAGTTGATGGAGACATAGCTGCTATTTTGTTGATCACATCCATTGGGATCTGACGGCGTCCATCTTGCCATTTTATTCCTAAAAACTGGATCTCCTGCGCAGGTCCCTTGACCTTACTTCGTTTTATGGCAAAACCAGCTTTCAGGAGGATTCAGACTATTTTACCCCCTTTCTCAAAAACTTCTTCTGCTGTGTTGCCCCATACAATGATGTCATCAATGTACTGCAGATGTTTTGGAGCTTCACCCTGTTCCAGTGCAGTCTGGACCAGTCCATGGCAAATGGTGGGGCTGTGTTTCCACCCCTGGGGCAGTCGATTCCAGGTGTATTGGACGCCCCTCCAAGTGAAAGCAAACTGTGGCCTGCACTCTGCTGCCAAAGGGATTGAGAAGAATGCATTCGCTGTATCAATCGTGGCATACCACTTGGCTGCCTTGGACTCCAGTTCGTACTGGAGTTGTAGCATGTCTGGCACGGCAGCACTCACTGGTGGCGTGACTTCATTCAGGCCACGATAGTCTACAGTTAGCCTCCACTCTCCATTAGATTTTCGCACCGGCCATATGGGACTGTTAAAGGGTGAGCGAGTCTTGCTGATCACTCCTTGAACCTCTAGTTGACGAATCAGCTTATGGATGGGAATCAGAGAGTCTCGGTTAATGCGATATTGCCGCCAATGCACCGTTGTGGTAGCAATCAGCACCTGTTGTTCTTCGACCCTCAACAACCCCACAACAGAAGAATCCTCCGAGAGACCAGGCAAGGTAGACAACTGTTGCGTGAAAAGGGGCAAAGCGGTTTTGGCAGAAAATAAACCCCCTTGTGTTCTAACACTCCTCACCGAGGCGGGAGGCTAGGTGCAGCTAGGTTTAAATTCTGAGTGATGCCCAATTCAACATCATCAGTCCAATCGCGTTTAATATGTATTAAACTATTACGATTTGGATACACTAACAGTGGACAGCACCTTCAGTCTAGTCGTGCTCATGAACTAGCACGGCCACTCTCGAGTCTTTGGTCGCGTTCAGTGAGAAACCAAAATGACTAGCTACTTAAAAAAAAGTGCAGTTTATTTAAACAACAGATATACAGGTTCTTAGGATTGCCGGTGATAAATACACTGTCTGCAAAGCACGTGCAAATGAAAGTATTGTTACATATACAAAACGCGCGACAAAGTTATAAACGATACAGCCTGGCTCTAAATGTAGAAAAGAGAGTCTGTAGAGAAATTTCTAAGTTTCCCGAGGAAGCACTTGGTATGATCTAAGTCTTACCCAAAGGCGTCCCTATGGCGGGGAAGAGAGGCTCAGCCCGTCGACTGATCCCAGAAGTCAGTGATGTAATTCTTCGCGATGGTGTCTTCCCTGGGTATCCCCCCTCTCTCAGGCTATTTTTATACTATTTGTTATCTTCAAGGTGGAGTTTGAGTGACTTTAGTCATACATACTTTTATCATGATTGGTGTAAATTTCTCTCGCTTCACAATTAAAGGTATAGTTTACGAGAAATTCAGGGCGCAGACTCAAGAAGGAGTGGTCGCACCTTGGAGGCGGGTAGCCTTTGGGATGGAGGTGTGTTTTGGTATTATAATGACATTATAATGAGCAAAGTTCGCACAAAGGACAGCATTTCATCAAAATTTGACAAAATGTTGGCTCTGAGCATCGAGCGGGCAGCTAATTGGCAGCTTATCTGTTTCATGGTATTATCCCATTCCCGTATCCGCTATACATCATAAGGTAAAGCCGCGGAATAATTGCATCCTGTCCTGCACCTCATGTAGCTTATCAGGGAACCACAGGTGTTGCATCCTTCATGCCAGCTGCGGCTATTTTCTACCTCAGAAGCCTCTTGATTTTATACTTTTCCTTAATGTGCGAACAATGCTGTACTTTTCTATTTTTAGCCAATTTAGTATTTATTCCACAACAACTGTTTAACTTCCTCCGTCTCCAAGGCAGCTATGCCAAAGGCCCAACGGTACCCTTTTGGGTCCTTAAAATACCCTCTCCTGAGGTAATCTATACCAAGGATGCATGGAGCCTCTGGGCCAGTCACAATGGGATGTTTTTGCCACTCATTCCCAGTTAGGCTCACTTCCGCCTCCAGTACAGTCAACTCTTGGGATCCCCCTGTCACCCCAGAAATACAAATGGGTTCTGCCCCTCTATAGCTTGATGGTATTAAAGTACACTGTGCACCCGTGTCCACTAGAGCCTTATACTCCTGTGGGTCTGATGTGCCAGGCCATCGAATCCATACCGTCCCATAAACCCGGTTGTCCCTTTCCTCCACCTGGCCGGAGGCAGGGCCCCTCTAATCCTGGTCATAGTAATCGTTACTCACTTCTTGCATAAATGACTTGGAACTTCCTTCAAGAGGTTCAGAAGCAACATCAGGCCTTCTGCTCTGTCTGGGGAACAGCCCACTGGAAACTGGGGCAGCACTTTTCCTGGAGGGATCCCCTTTTGTGGTTGTCCTTCCTTGCAACTCCTGTACCCATGTCCGCAGGGTCGAAGTAGGTTGTCCATCCCACTTCCTCATGTCCTCTCCGTGGTCACGCAGGTAGAACCACAGGGTGCCTCGTGGTGTGTACCCTCTGTACTCTCTCTCTTGAGTGGGGAAATGCCCGCTTCTAATAGCTGAGATGCTGGCCTGTACAGGTGGGGAGTAGGACACATTCTCTTCAAGTTGCTGGACCTTCCGCGACAGTTTCTCCACAGCTGAGACAAGGGGGGAAGAGAGACTTTCTTCATATCTCCGGAGCCGGCCAGCCACCTCATCCACCGTTGGTCCCTCTTCACCTTTCCATTCCATTACTGCCAGTGTGTTGGCATATGACGATGGTGCGCTCTGTACAAACTTCCGCCACATGGGCCTTGTGCACTGCACCTCATCAGGTGGGTAAGTCTGCATTGTCCAAGTCATAATAAATCATCTCCCGCACGGCTAATTCTCTCAGGTACTGGATACCTCTTTTCCATGGTAGTCCACTTGCTTGGCTGACATACAACATCCTCACTGAAGGGGTACCTCTCCCTCACGCCTGACAGGAGTCGTTTCCAGAGGCTGAGGGCTTGGGTCTTCTTCCCAATTGCCTTGTCAATACCACCTTCCCTAGACAGGGATCCCAGCTGCCTGGCTTCCCTACCCTCTAATTCCAGGCTACTGGCCCCGTTATCCCAGCACCGGTGAGAAGTTCTCTAGGTACCTGCCCATGTTCTCCCACATGCCATGCCACCCCTGTCTATCCAGCCTCGGAGCAGATCTCCGGGTGGTAGTCTTAAACAGTCGCTTAACACTAAACAAGACCTGTAACGTATTCAGGAGACCTAACACTAGGAACATGCTGGTTTGAGTATCCCAAGGATATTCAAAATTCTCAAAAGTTGTCATAGAATCATAGAATCACTTAGGTTGGAAAAGACCCTTGGGATCATTGAGTCCAACCATCATCTCCACTCTACAAAGTTCTCCCTTACGCAATATCCGTTAACACCACATCTAAACGAGTCTTAAACACATCCAGGGATGGTGACTCCACCACCTCCCTGGGCAGCCTATTCCAGTGTCTGACCACTCTTTCTGTGAAGAATTTTTTCCTTATGTCCAGCCTAAACCTACCCTGTTGCAGCTTGAACCCATTCCCTCTTGTTCTATCGCTAATTACCTGTGAGAAGAGACCAGCACCAACCTCTCTACAGTGTCCTTTCAAGTAGTTGCTTGATTTCAAGATTTGCTTATGCACCTGGACACGCATAAGTCTATGGGGCTGGACGGGATTCACCCAAAAGTTCTCAGGGAGCTGGCAGGAGAGCTCACCAAGCCTCTCTCCATTATCTATCAACAATCCTGGTCAACAGGAGAGGTGCCGGATGACTGGAGGGTGGCCAATGTGACGCCCATCTACAAGAAGGGCCGGAAGGAGGATCCCGGAAACTACAGGCCTGTCAGCCTGACCTCTGTACCGGGAAAGATCATGGAGAGGATCATCCTGAGTGAGCTCTCAAGGCAAGTGCAGGGCAGCCAAGGGATCAGGGCCAGCCAGCATGGGTTTATGAAAGGGAGGTCCTGCCTGACCAACTTGATCTCTTTCTATGACCATGTGACCCACTTTCTCGATGAGGGGAAGGCTTTGGATGTTGTCTACCTGGACTTTGGTAAGGCCTTCGACACCGTCCCCCACGGCATTCTCCTGGAGAAACTGGAGAATCGTGGCATAGACAAGTGTACCCTCCGCTGGATAAAAAACTGGCTGGATGGCCGTGCCCAGCGAGTTGTGATTAATGGAGCAAAATCTGGTTGGCGGCCGGTCACCAGTGGTGTCCCTCAGGGCTCAGTTTTGGGGCCAGTCTTGCTCAATATCTTTATTGATGATCTAGACAAGGGGATTGAATGCACCCTCGGTAAGTTTGCGGAGGACACCAAACTAGGTGGGAGTGTTGATCTGCTTGAGGGTCGGAAGGCTTTACAGAGGGACCTGGACAGGCTGGATCAATGGGCCAAGGTCAACTGTATGAGGTTTAATAAGGCCAAGTGCCGGGTCCCGCATTTTGGTCACAACAACCCCGGGCAACGCTACAGGCTTGGGGCTGAGTGGCTGGAAAGCTGCCCGGCAGAAAAGGACTTGGGAGTGTTAGTGGACAGCTGGCTTAACATGAGCCAGCAGTGTGCCCAGGTGGCCAAGAAGGCCAATAGCATCCTGGCTTGTATTAGAAATAGTGTGACCAGCAGAAGGAGGGAGGTGATTGTCCCCCTGTACTTGTTGTGGCCCAAGTGCAGGACCCGGCACTTGGCCTTGTTGAAGCTCATACCGTTAGCATTGGCCCATGGGTCCAATCTATCCAAGTCTCTCTGTAGAGCCTCCCTATCCTCATGTAGATCAACACTCCCGCTTAGCTTCGCGTCATCTGCAAACTTGCTGATGATACACTCTATGTCCTTATCAAGGTCATCAATACAGATGTTAAACAGAAATGGTCCCAACACTGAGCCCTGTGGGACACCACTTGTGACCGGCCGCCAGCTGGATTTAACTCCATTGACCACCACTCTTTGGGACCGCCCATCCAGCCAGTGCTTGATCCAGCAGATCGTATGCTCATCCAGGCCATGAGCTGCCAGTTTTTCCATGAGAATTCTATGGGGGCCCGTGTCAAATGCTTTTTGAAAGTCTAGGTAGACAATGTCCACAGCCTTTCCCTTATCCAATAATTGGGTCATCTTGTCATAGAAGGAGATGAGGTTCGTTAGGCAGGACCTGCCTTTCCTAAACCCATGCTGACTAGGCCTGATCCCCTGCTTGTCCATTAGATGAGTTGTAATGGCACTCAAGATGATCTGCTCCATGACCTTCCCTGCTACCGAGGTCAGACTGACAGGCCTATAGTTTCCCGGATCCTTCTTTCTGCCTTTTTTGTAGATGGGCGCTACATTTGCTACCCTCCAGTCCATTGGGACCTCCCCAGTTAGCCATGACTTCAGGTAGATCATGGAAAGTGGCTTGGCGAGCACGTCTGCCAGCTCTTTCAGCACTCTTGGATGTAACCCATCCGGTCCCATAGACCTGTGCGTATCCAAGCGGCGTAGCAGGTCGTAGATCACTTCCTCTTTCATTGCAATGACCTCATTCAGCTTCCCCTCCCTGTCTCCTAGCTCACGAGGCTGGGTGCCCAGGGAACAGTAAGTTTCACTGCTAAAGACTGAGGCAAAGTAGGCATTGAGCCTTTTCCTCAGTCTCCTGAACCT
This sequence comes from Chroicocephalus ridibundus, assembly GCF_963924245.1. Taxonomy (NCBI): domain Eukaryota; kingdom Metazoa; phylum Chordata; class Aves; order Charadriiformes; family Laridae; genus Chroicocephalus; species Chroicocephalus ridibundus. Next base: position 45,480 of record NW_026961767.1, on the reverse strand, counting down.
CAGCCTTTTCCTCAGCCTTTGTTTCCCTCTGCATCCAGTAAGGGAGGGAGATTTTCCCTAATCCTCCCTTCGTTGTTAATGAATTTATAGAAACATTTTTTGTTATCCTTAACAGCTGTAGCTAGGTTGAGCTCGAGCTGCGCTTTGGCTCTCCTAATTTTCTCCCTGCATAGCTTCGCTATATCCTTATAGTCTTCATGAGAGACCTGCCCCCTCTTCCAGAGGTCATAGACTCTCCTTTTGTTCTTGAGGTCCAGCCAAAGGTCCCTATTTAGCCAGGCCCGTCTCCTTCCCCGCCTACTTGTTTTTCGGCACACGGGGACAGCCTCCTCCTGTGCCTTTAAGACTTCTCTCTTGAAGTATGTCCAGCCTTCCTGGGCTCCTATATCCTTCAGGGCAGCCTCCCAAGGGACTCTGTCCAGCAGTCTTCTGAACAGGTCAAAATTTGCCCTCCGCAAGTCTAAGGTGGCAGTTTTACTAACCCCTCTCCTTGTTTCCCCAAGAATCAGAAACTCGATCATCTCACGATCACTGTGCCCTAGACGGCCACCAACCTTTACTTCCCCTACAAGTTCTTCCCTGTTAACAAGAAGCAGGTCCAGGAGGGCACCTTCCCTGGTGGGCTCACTTACCAGCTGTGTGAGGAAGTTATCTTCCACACATTCCGGGAGCCTCCTGGATTGTTCCCTCTCAGCTGTGCTGTATTCCCAGCAGATATCCGGGAGGTCAAAGTCCCCCACAAGAACAACAGCAAGTGATCGCGAGATTTCCCCCAGCTGCTTATAGAAAGCTTCGTCCGCCTCACTGCTTTGGTTGGGAGGTCTATAGCAGACTCCCACAGCGATAGCAGCTTTATCGGCCCTTAACCTAATCCAAACACTCTCCACCCCGTCATCACTATACTCCATTTCTGAGCTCTCGTAGCATTCTCTAAAATACAGGGCCACTCCTCCACCTCTCCTTTCCTGTCTGTCCCTCCTGAAGAGCTTGTAGCCATCGATTGTGGCACTCCAGTCATGTGAGGCATCCCACCACGTTTCTGTGATAGCCACTGTGTCATAGTTTCCCCGGTGCATCATGGCTTCAAGCTCCCCCTGTTTGTTGCGCATACTGCGTGCATTGGTATAGATGCACTTCAGATGTGCTAATGACTCCAGCACCTTTTTGTGAGTGTGGGCCCCATTTCCCACCAGACCCCTTTCAGGTGCTTCCATGATTTCTAAGTGTCTATCCCTTCTCCCCAGTGAAATGTCAGAGTGAGAGTCCTTGCTAGCCCACCATCCTTCAAGCCCTGGCATGCCTCCCTTGGATTTATTCCTGACAGGCCCAGTTGTCTCCCCTTCCCCCCTCATATCTAGTTTAAAGCCCTGTCAATGTGCCTTGCTAACTCCTGCCCCAAAATTCTTTTCCCCTTCTGGGACAGGTGCGTCCCACCTGCCACCAGCAGGCCAGGTGACTCATATAGCAGCCTGTGATCAAAAAACCCAAAGCCCTGCTGATAACACCAGTCCTGGAGCCACGAGTTGACCTGTTGCCTCTTCCTGTTAATTTCCTCATTCATGATTGCCACTGAAGGGACAGAGGAGAATACAACTTGTGCTCCTGACCCCTTAAGCCGTTGCCCCAAGGCTCTAAAATCTCTTTTAATCGATTTTGGGCTCCTCCTACCCACTTCATCACTACCCACCTGAAATACTAAGAGGGGTAGTAGTCAGAGGAGTTTACTAGGGCCGGAAGTTTGCCTAACGCATCCCTGACCCGTGCCCCAGGGAGGCAGCAGACTTCCCTGTGAAGTGGGTCTGGACGGCATATTGGCCCCTCCGCCCCCCTCAATAGAGAGTCACCCACCACAATGACCCGTCTGCTTTTCCTTTTGGAGCCACCTGTGATGCTGGGTCCATGGCGACTTGGTCTTTCTGACGTTCCTGGCCTGGGTGTATCATCCTCCTCTCCAACAGCCAGTTCCTCCTGCAGGGCTTCATATCTGTTCTGCAAAGGTAACTGGGAAGGTGGGAGGGGCCGGGAGGGCATTCTCCTGCTTCCCCGAGCAGGGACCGGTTTCCATTCCCCCTCGTCTCTGCGATCCCCTCCTATTGCCTGGTGACGAGAGGGGAGGGGGTCCTCTGACTTGTGTGGGGCCTCACCCTCTTCCCTTTCTCTCCGGGAGCGGGTCCACCAGTCACTCTCCCTCTCGCATTCTCTCATACTCCTCAACCTCTCCACTTCTTCCTTCAGCTCAGCCACCAGAATGAGCAGATCATTTACCTGTTCACGTCTTACACAAGTGTTGTCTCTGCTGCCCTCCATGGCGAGTGCCAGGCTCCGGCACTCTTTGCAGCCAGAGGCCTGGCTGCCCATATGTTTGCGTGGGGCCTCTGTCTGGGTGCCCACAGTTTTTTTAACAGCAGCCTTCGACCGGGTAGCAACCACGGCTGGATCTCTAGACCCAAGCGAGACCTTGTGACTTGACGGTCACTTGGGGGGAGCACTGGTTGCTCGCTCTGGGCAAGGACTAGTCCCTGCCCTCCCGGAGGCTTCCTATAACCTGGTGGCTTGATCGATCGGGGGAGGTGCTGTCTCCACCCCCAGGCTCACTCAGCAGCCTGCCCACCAGCTGACAGCCCTCAGCAGAGGCCGAGGGCTTCTGCCGGCTTCCAAAAGCCCCAAAAAGAGCTTTGCGTCGGCCCTTTTCGCTGCAGATCCCTTCCCCAGCGCAGTCTTACCTGCCCTGAAGCTGGTCTCTGCGGCTTGCCCTGCTCTTGCTCTTTGCGCCATAACGAAAGAATTTCCAACTCGTTCCGCTGGTTCCGGAGCAGCAGAATCAGGGTGGTTAAAGGTGTTGGGTGGCCGTGAGGCGTCTCGGTCGTATTTAAAGCACCCGTTGTGTGTTTATTTTATTAATTGGTCCTTATTTGCGTAAATTAACGTGGCGTTTGGGAGGGAACATGGAGGGTTTGATTAGTTGAAGGAAGGAAATGGAAAGAAAGGCGTCTTGTCTCTCCCAACAGTATAAAATAGGCTGATTTTTTTTGTTTCCGGGCCACCAGATTTTGATGACTTTGTTTAATTTTTGCTGAATATTCATGTCCAGTGGAAAGAAAAATAATCTATATTTTGGTTCTGTTTTTCTCTTGAAAGGACCAATCCTCAGGTCTGGGCCTCGATAAACTCCTGTCCCCAAAGTAGGGGGCGTGTGGGAACGTTCTCCTTGGGCTTCTCAAGGCTTGTATTTTTCAAAATAAACCTCAAAGGAACGTTTTTATCTAGCCCTTAACGATTCCAAAGGGAAACCGGCTGCCTTCCGGAAACGAAGACGGGCCTCCCAGTAAGGCTGGAGTCAGCGGCAGCCCTGCCAGCTGGGAGGACTGGGAGTTTTTCACCAAAAAACCTGGAGGCTGTTTCCTTTTCAACAAAGAAAAAGAAGTGGGATGCTGCAGCGCTCAGTGATTTTTAAAATTCCATAGAAAGGGATGAGTTTTGAGCAGTTTGGCTCTGGAGGCGGGGTGGGAAAGCGAGTGCCGAGAGAATGTGGCCCATGTTCTCCGGCGCCAGGACGGCTTGCCGATGCTCCAGGCCGCTCTGGCCAGCGGCAAAGGCCTGCTGGGGCAAGACGGCGGTGGCCGGGATGGCCAGGTACTGCCGGCTCTGCCACCCCCACCATTCCCCCTCCGCCCACCTCGTCTCTCCCTGTCTCTCCGTCCCCCGGCCCACATGGCAGAGGAGCAGGCGAGGGGGGATGTGGGGGTTATGCTGAGTTCCCCCCAAAAGAGGTGGGTGACGGCCCCAAAATGTCTGGAAGTTGGGCGGGGGTCGCAGTGTTTAAAAAACGTTCAAACCTGTAACTCTGGGTGTGAGGCACTGAAATAGAGAACAAGCTCTTCTTTTGATAGCTATTGAAAAATAATATTAATTTCTGTATCTAGAAGGAGACGAAAATAAAAAGCTCTCTCTCTAAGGATGAAATTATTTCATGGTATGAAATTATTTCGTGGTATGAAATAATGCTGTGGGCCAGCCTGGGTCAAGTGCCCAGGCCGCGCTCCTCCTCATCTCTACACCTGGGAAGGCTTAAAAGCACCGAGACCGCTAATCCCACATAGGCTAGCTGGCTATGAAGTACATATTTTCCCAAATTCAGACAAGAGAGTTCTAGAAGTGCAGTTTTCCCCAGCATTACAAGAGAAGTTAGCGCCGTGTCGCTCACAGCAGAACACCGGGTAATGGCGGTGACAGATGGAAGGCAGAGGCACTGATGAGCTGGCGCAAACGCTCAATGAGTACCTGTGTGACATTTTGGAGGGTAGGAGCCGTGCTGCAGGACTGTGTGGCATCGGGCCGTGATGGTGGAGGGTGGAGGCAGCCTGGTCCTGCCTCCTTGGAAGGGCTGGGGCTTTCTGTGAGGAACAGCGAGCGCAGCCAGGGTCTACTGGCGGGTCAGCACCAGCACGGGTCCTTTGTGCTCGCCGCTGCGGCCGAGGAGGCACCCACTTTCTCAGCAGCCACCTCGGTGCCTCTGGCGTGAACAGCCGTCTCAGTGCTGCGTCAGGGCCCAGAGCAGGCTGAGGGCATCCAGCAAGTGCTCCAGGGTCTGGAGCGTCTGTGCTATGAGGAAAGGCTGAGAGAGCTGGGCCTGGTTTGCCTGGAGAAGAGAAGGCTTGCGGGGGGGACCTTAGAAACGTGCCTACAACCTGAAGAGAGGGTGCAAAGAGGACAGAGCCAGGTTCTCCCCAGTGGTGCCCAGAGTGGAACAGGGGGTTCCCTCTGTGCATCAGGAAACACTTTTTGACTGTGAGGGTGACTGAGCACTGGCAGAGGTTGCCCAGGGAGCTTGTGAAGTCTCCCTCCTCAGAGCTATTCCGAAACCATCAGCCACCGTCCTGGTCAGCTGGCTCTGTGCAGCCGGGCTTGAGCAGCGGGGTTGGACCAGATGGACCCCAGAGGTCCCTTCCAGCCTCCACCTTTCTGAGGTTTGGTGGCATCTGGAGGCCCTGCCTCCCTGCCTGCTGTGCGGGTACAAGGGCTGTGACCACCGTGAGCCTGGGAGAGAGGCCGGAGCGGTGCTTTCCTGAGCTGTGCCCCACAGTGCACCCTTGCCCCGCTGCTCCCCCCAGGCAGAGGGCCTTGCTCGGTGGCTTCTGGAAGAAGGTGTCCACATGACTCTGCCTTTTCTTCCCTCTCTCCACAGAGTTCCTGATTTTTGGAGGAGACATCTTGAAGTTTGCTGGTAGGTTCTTGGGACGACGATGACCTCGGGCACTGAGCTGTAACATTTAACTCCTGTGGCGGCCGTTTGCTGTGCGCTCCTTCTCAAGAGGCTCTGTGCACCGCCTTGAGCCAGCTCTTTGGCCACGCACGCACCCCTCCAGCAGTGCCCTCTCTCCAGTGCTGCAGCTGCAGAGGAGCGCTCGGGACAGGGGGTGTCACCGCTGCCAGCCGTCTGCTGCTGTGGCTGGCCCGGGATAGGAGAGGTGTCCTGGTGCCCAGGACATGGTCCTCCAGGACGATGGCCTCCCACAAGCCCATCTTCCTCCGCACGGCGGCTGGTTTCTGCTGTCTCTGCAGAACCAGACCATAGGTCGGGGAGAGTCAGGTCTCGGCAGAGCCTTTACCTTCCCTCCCTTTCCCCAGGAGATGCTGTGCTGGTGCTGTGGAGAACACCACCCCAGGAGGTGGCCAGGACCATCAGCCTGGTGCTGCACTGTAGCCGGCAGATCCAGAAGAAGTACGGAAGGCGTGACACAGATGTGGGGCAGAAGATCCAACTGAAGATAGGTACGGGCGCTGTGCCAGACGCAGATGTGTGGCACTCTGCCATGCCACAGGGTGCTTCTGGTTTGCTGGGCTTCTGGGGCAGGCAGCTGGGGATGACGCCTGGCGCACTCAACACATTCTCAATGTCAACTCGGTTCGTCTATTTCTAGACGCCTGTTTTAGGGACTCGTGTCAGCGTCTCCCCCAGGAGGAGGGAGGATGCTCTACCCTCTACCCCTCCGTAATGCCCGTCTCCCCGCTGGGCTTCAGAGGAGCTTCTGAGCAGCCGAGATGCTGGGGGCTGTAGAGTTCCAAATGTTCCCTGTGTCAGTTCTGCTTCTCCTTCTCCCCAGGGATCTCTGCAGGGACCATGAGCCTCCCGGTTTTCGGAGATGAGAGCTGGCAACACTTCTGCATTTTTGGCCCGTGCCTGGCTGAAGTTCGTGATGCCGAAGAGGTTGCGGGTGCAGGTGAAGTTGTCCTCTCGGCCACCTGCTGGGAGCTCTGTGAGCAGCACCGGCTGAGGACCAAGCATCTCGCAGGCACAAGAGCTGTGCAGGCAGGTGGATGGGACGGCCTCGAGAGCCATTCTGAGGGCCTGGGCCTGGCCATGAAGGAGGGAAGTGTCGGAAGGCTGAGGAGATGAATGTGGAGAGAGTTGTAGGTGGGAAAGCGGGCAGGCAGGGGAAGGTCTTGTCCTTCCACCTCAAGGGTAACCGTGGGCTGGGCTTTCTTGCTTTGAGGGGTCAGGAGGCGCTGGGAGGGTTTGAGCCCCAGCAGCAATGTCCTCTGTGGGCCATGGAGCTGTGGTTGCTTGGAGATGGGCATGCTTGGAGAATGGCTGTCCAGCTCCGGTGCTTCTGAGGAAGCACTGCTGTCCCATCCAGCCAGGTGGGCTACTTCTCCCCTTCTCTGGGCAGTGACGGTGGAGGGCAGGCTCTGTCCCCTGGGACTCCTGGGGAGGCCAGTGGCAGTGCTTTCATTCTGTGTGTCTTCAGGTGACGGGCATGGATCCGATGCCTTGGTCCGAATGCCAAGACGCCTTACGCAAGCTCGTACAAGACCCAATGAGACACCGCTCAAAACGGGAAGGTGAGTGCCCACTTCCCCTTGCTCTGTGATTGTCCTGAAAGGTGGGGCTTTGCTGCTTCAGGGGCCAGAGAGGAACCACCTCCTCCCTCTTCCCTCTGTCCGTTAGCACTCATGCTGTTGGGCCTCCCAGGGCGGCGGCTGCTGCCGCCTCCTCCTTCCAGGGCAGAGCTCTGCCCTCAGCATCTGGAGGTGGCAACATGAGCAAGCGCAGAAGACTCTTTCTCCCCCAGTTCCAGGGCCAGGCCCTGCTTTGCAACAGCTCGTAGTCCCGTCCGCCCAGCGACCACCTGCCTTTTCTCTCCTCAGGTGCCATGAGGCCTGCTCTTCTCTTGCCCAGTGACCTGAACGCCAAGGATGTGCTTAGGAAGTACATACCAGTCGCTGCTCTCGGGAAGGTACGGCAAGGCCACCACTGCTGGGGGCTGCATTTTTGGAGGGCAGAAGAAGTGGTGCCTTGCAGAGATGGAGTTCTTATGGGAACAGACCAATCAAAGAAAATGCACCCTGCGATGACAACGCAGGGAAACTGAGCCCAGGGGCACCGGTGCTGCACCATTGTCTGCGTTGTCCTCAGAGAGACATGGGTGGCAGGAGGAGGACTCCTGTCCCTCTGTCTTTTCCGTGGCTATGGTTCTGAGTGTGCTGCGGACACAACGGTGGGATAAAGGGGAGATTCCCCTGAAGTCCCTGGAGCATCCCTGAGGGTCTCCCCTCATGTCCGTACCGGTCCCCAGATGGCGTGTTAGCGGAGCAGCCTTCTCTCCTTTGTCATTTGTGTTATGACTCGGCGTCTGCCTGCCGCAGGCTGGGCGGCCTGCCCGCCCTTTTGCACCGAGAGGAGGATTTATCCCTTCCTCTGCTATTACCCGCTATCGCCAGCACGCCTGCTCTCCCTCGGTACTGGTGTGGGCAGTAAGAGCCCGGGAGAGCAGGCTGGTGAAGCCGTCGTGCTCTTGTCTTCCAGCTCGATGCAGGACTGCCCATGGATCTCCTCTCTGAGCTACGGCCAGTCACCTGCATCTTTGTCCAGCTGCAGCTTGCTGCAGGTACCAGCTCGGAGCATCTCAGCACCGTCCTCAAGGAGGCCAGCAGGGTGATGCTAGAAATCCTCTCTCCTCACAAGGGCCACATCAACAAAGTCCTCCTGTGTGATAAAGTGAGTGGGGGGGAACGGTGGCCTCCCCCAGCGCCAGAGGGTGGGCAGTGAGCACGAGGGAGAGACTCCCTCTTAGGCGCTGTAGCAACATGTTCCACATCTGTCCTGGGCAGGGCTGCACGTTCCTCTGCGTGCTGGGACTCCCTGGAAACAAGCTGCCCTGCGAGAGCCTTCACGCCCTGCAGAGTGCTCTGGAGATCTTCAACTCGTGCTCCACCATGCTCAAGGAAAGAGAGTGAGTGTGTGGCGGGGGTCGGCGGGGTGCATGCTGCCTGGGACGGCGCAAGGGGGCTTCCCAGAAAGAGATGTGCCTTCTAGCTTGCTCTCCCTTGTCCCTGGCAGGAAGGAGGCAGTGCCCTGCGAGGTGGCAGGCAACCCCTGGGCTCAGCCCACGGCAGCCAGACGGAGTCCCTCCAAGCACACTCTGCTGGCCACCGCACTGGAAAGAGCCCTCGTGAGGGCCAGAGGCCGCTGCGGCCAGAGGCAGGCCCTTCTGGGCCACTGCCCCATGAACGGGGATGGGGCCCAGCCACCTGATCCCAAGTGGCTGTCATCGCCAGGCGGTGACATGGCGGGCGCCTTCTTCCCTCTCTCTTTGCTCACAAGATGGCTGTGGCCCTGCACGTGCTCTGCCCCTGCCCCTTGTCCCTTGCAACCTGCAGATGTTGCACCCTTGAGCTCTCCACGTCCCCGAGACCCACGCTGGCAGGGCAGCACAGCCGGTGGCCCAGGCTGGCAGCGAGGGGAGGTGTGGGAAGGGATGAAGCCAGGCGGGCAGGACTGCGCCTGGGGCGCTGCTCAAGCCCTGCTGTTTCTCTGTGTGCCAGGACAATGTCTGTGGCAGTTACCAGAGGGACGATGTTCTGCGGAGTCACTGGCCACCCACTGAGACACAAATACACAGGTATTGGCCTGGAAGGGTGCCGCGGGGTTGGCGGCACGGGCCACACCGACGCATGCTCTCTCTCTCTAACGCGTGCTCTCTCTCTCTGGCAGTCCTTGGCCAGAAGGTGAACTTGGCTGCCCGGATGATGGTGCACTACCCTGGGCTGGTGTCCTGTGATGCAGTGACTTACGCCGCCTCCTGGCTGCCTGCTTCCTACTTCAAGGAGCTGCCGGAGAGAGAGATGAAAAGCAGGAGTGAAATCGCAGGGATGGGGAAGGTTTGTCTGTCTTGGTAGACACAACCTGGCCTTGTGGGCTCGGTCTAAAGGGCTTTGGGCTGTGCTTTCCGTGCTGTGCTTGCTCCACCACGTGCCCTGGGAATGCTGACCCAAGGAGTTTTCTGTCCCAGCTGCTCCGAGCAGGAAGCTTTGGGCCAGTCTGGTCCCCATGGGGAAACGTGGACCATCGGGACACTCTTCCTCATGTCTTCCTGCAGAAATCTCAGCTCTTCTGGGCCAGGATTTCACCTTCCCTTTAGAGGACGGTTTGAAGGTTACCACTGCCGTCTCTTTGAAACTGCGGGAAGACTTGAGCCAAAGGTGCCAGGTGCTTGGCATCCCAAGCCCTTCAGGGACACAAGTCCCCCTTTCAAAGACGCTTGGTGTTCTTGGCCAAAGTGGTAAAGCTGTCTCCCAGCCAACAGCACGCCCTGGCTTCTTTCACATGTCTTCTCCTGTTTCTCTGGGTTTGGCCTCTGGGGATGGACTCTTGATACGTTCTCCTGTCCCACCGTGGCCGCTGGGCTTCTTTACGCTTGAAGCTGTCGTAGCGTGTCAGCTTGAACTTTGGCTGGGAAAGCGTGCAGGGGATAACAGCCTGCTCCAGAGAAAAGCTGGTACCCGAGGAGCACCTCCTTCCCTACCACGCCAGGCTGCTTCTCTAGGTCCCCTGGCTTCTCACCATCTCATTGACTTGTGTTGTCTTTTCCCCTGCTTCTAGCATCTTTGGCGTGGGTCTTACCAAGAAGAGGTCGGAGTACGTCCCCTTGCTGGGTAGGTGGAGAACGCCTTGCTCTTCTGAAGCCCAGGTTCTTCCCCTTGGTAACTTTTAGTGCCTTGCTGGGAAGGGAGAGGCTTTTACCAGGGATGGTGTTGCCTGCAGCAGCCCTAAGAAAGCGCCGCCTGTCTTGGTCTCTGCTTGCTTGATGTCTTTGGGTGGAAAACGAGGTGGGGCGCCTGCTGCTCCCTGCTGTCTTCCAGACCTGGTAGGAAGGTTGCTTCCAACTGTGGAGCTGCTCACAGCCTGGGGGCTAAACTGATCCCTGTCTTTGGGGTCAGGAAAGAGATTTCCTTCTGCCAAATCGATGGAGAGTTTTGAGGGTGGGTTCTCCTCCTTGTACTCCTCAGAGCTGCTTTCTTGGCAGCATCTGGGCGAAGACATGGAAATGTCAGGAGGCAGGGGATGCCTGTATTCACTCGGGGTCTTGCCGAATGTTTTGGGCCCTGTTGTGGGTTAACCCCGCTTGGCAGCTCAGCCCCACAGAGCCACTCGCTCCCCACAGTGGGATGGGGAAGAGAATCGGAAGGGTTAAAGTGAGAGCACTGGTGCGCTGAGATACAGACAGCTTAATAGGGAAAGCAAAAGCTGCACACACGCCCAAAGCAAAATCAGGCATTCATTCACTGCTTCCCATGGGCGGGCAGGCGTCTTGCCATTTTGAGGAAAGCAAGGTTTCATCACGTGTAACGGTGACGTGGGAAGACAAATGCCATCACTCCAAACGTCCCCCCTTCCTCCTTTCTGCCGGATTTTCTTGCTGAGCACAGCGTTGTATGGTCTGGAATAGGCCTTTGGGCAGTTGGGGTCAGCTGTGGCGGCTGTGGCGGCTGTGCCGCCTCCCAGCTTCTTGTGCACCCCCAGACTGTTGGCCAGCGGGGCAGCGTGAGCAATGGAAAAGGCCTCGACGAGGGCGAGGGGGCTGCGCTGCGGGGCAGGCAAGCAGGTGGCCCCGTGACTGCTCTGAGGAAGGCAGAGGTGCCCAAGCGTGGACGAGCAGGTGGGAAGGAGGCCTGGGTGCCGGCAGGCTGGCCGATGTGGTAGCGGGGAGGGAAGCTGCGGTGGAGGGTGCCCGCAAAAGGGACGGCTCTTTGCTTTTCAGCACGCCCCCAGCAGCTCGTTCTCTGGTTTGTCTTCGCAGGTCGGAAGCAGGAGACTGACCTCTTTGTCAGCTGCTTGAACGCCTATAGGGATTCAGGCCAAAGGAACATCCTGGCGGTTGAGGGCACGATGGGCTGTGGAAAGAGCCACTTACTTGCTGAACTGGCCTCTCTAGGCCAGGATGCTGGCCACAGGTACAGGTTTTCCACCTGTAGCTTTGGGACGCTGCCCCTGCCCATCCCCTGACAGCCGTGGAACGCTCCAGCCCCTCTGCCAGGGTACCTGGCCCTTGGACTGCAGCCTCCCGACAGAGCCTCCTGGAGACACTGCCTGGGAGCACCTGCGTGCTGCGCTCCCGCCTCTGCCTCTTTGGGGAGTTGGAGGTGGCTTCTGCAGCCACGGTCTTTCCTCCTTCACCCCTGGGTCAGGCGCAGATAGAAGGAAAGAGCCCAAGCTCAGTGCTTTTCATCCCACTCCAGACCCCAGAGACAGCAGGGCTGCCTGTCTCGGAAGCCCTGCTCGCCCTCGGCGTGTTTCCCAGGAGGAGCATGGGGGCCTGTGCTCTGGCAGGCAGACCGATAAGGTCTGGAGCCCAAAGGCAAACCCACCACTTGCTCCATTCTTGCCTCTCAGCCCCGTGAGTTCCTCTGCAGGGGGCACGTAGGGAGACCTTGGCCGGCGCTGCAGAGACACAGGCTCTGGACCCGGCTCTCCCGGTGGCTTGGCAGCAACTGCCCCTCTGTGCCCTTTCTCGTACGAGGAGGGAAAAGCTTGGCCTTCTGTGGGAAGCGCTTGGAGATGGGGGGCTGAAGAGCTCCCCGCAAAGGGCACCTCCGCCCCCCTTGTCTTAGAAGGCTGGGGCTGTGGGGAATCTCAGCGCCTTTTGCTTTTGCACCGCAGCGTGGTTGCCCTGGAACTGCTGGAGATCGACATGAGGCAGCCCTTCTCTGCCATCTGCATGCTGATGGCCAGGGCCCTGGGCCTCCAGGACTGTGAATCGCGCGGCGACAGGCAGCGCGTGCTGAAGACAAAGCTGCAAGGGACAATCGAAGAGAGCAGCTACTGCCTCCTCAATGACATTTTCTGCGTCAAGGTGAGAGCCAGAGGCCCCTGTGGACGTTGAGAAGGCCTTCTCCTGAGCTTGTCTGGGTCTGACCTTGAGTGGGCACGCTGCTGGGAGTGCCTTAGCTCCGGGATGGGCATTGCGGGGGTCACAGTGAGTATTTCCCATGCCTGGGCCCGGAGGGCTCCCTGTCTGTGGGGCTGGTGTCCCGCGCCGCACCCGCAGTGCCCGGTGCCTTGTTCGGCACCCTGGAAGTGGCACTGGAGAGAGGCTGTTCCTGACCTCGTGCCGAGGTCACCGCTGTGCGAGGGGTCTGCCCCAGCCAGCCCACGATTCCCACAGCCAGAGAACCGGCTCAGCCCAAGCCCCAGCTCTGCAGAGACCCTCAGCAGAGGGCCTTTGCTTTAGGCTCTGGGTGGAGTCCTCGCTGCAGCTCCCTGCCCCTGTGCTGGGCAGAGGTGAGGGGCTGAGGCCGTCAGAGGCGGTGGGCTCTGCGGTCTTGCGTGCTGGGTAGGTGTGCCGAGCCCCGGAGCCGTGTTTCTCCCTGACTCTGCTTTTCTGGCCAGTTTCCCATTTCGGACAACGATCGCGAGATGGATGAAACTCAAAGAAAACTGGAATTGCACTCGACTCGGCTGAAAGTGCTGGAGAAGGTGAGCATTTCTCCTTCCTTCCCCCTGGGTCAGAGAAGGAAAAACCCTGCCGTCTGCAGGCTCTGTACTACTGAGGTGTGAGTGGGCGGGAGGACTGCGCACCTGGGTCATGGCCCGTCAGAGCCCAAGAAAGCCCTCGCCCCCCCACTTCCCCCCGCAGCCCCACAAACACACCCGAGGACTTTCCTCCCGTAAAGTGTGCCCTGGAGGAGGAACAATGTCTTCTGGGTTCCCTTGCCCGAGCTCCCTCCTTCTGCAGGGCAAGCGATGTTAGGTATGACCCTCCAGTCTCAACGAGTCAGTAAGCTTCCGAGCGGGAAAGGGGCTGGGGAGAGACTTCAGAGCATCCTCTCAAGAGACGGAGGCTAAATCTCGTCCCCTGCAAGACAGCTGAGAATCCACTGGATTCCCCTCAGAGCAACCTGCTTTTTTTCAGACCCTTACAGGAGATTTTGGCATATTTGTCATCGACAATGCCCATTTCATCGACCCTGACTCCTGGTTCATCATGTCACCCATGCTCCAAACAATCTCCCTCTTCATGGTCATGAGCTTAGCCCCGGGCTACGAGATAACAGAGAGCTTCCGCAAAGCCGCAGCAGACAACGCCATGTCCCAGAAAATCACTTATCTTCATCTGGACAAGCTGAAAGCTTCAGTTGTGATGCAGAAAGTCTGCAATGACCTCGGAGTGGTCAGCATCCCCAGGGATCTGGTGAGGTAAGTTGGAGGCGGGGGAGCTCTTCCTGAGGACCTGAACCTCTGCCGACTGTGGTAGGGAATCAGCCCCCCAGGCAAGGGAGCGCAGGGCCACTAGAAACATCCTGGATTCTAGCGAGTGCCAGGCGTGGGTGGCTTGTTATGCCTCACCCTGGTGGGTGTGCGCTGAGAGCGGGCAACTCCCGAGACACCCAGCCTGGGAGGTGTCCGCCTTGGCTGCCGCACAGGGAGGAAGGGAGGAAGAGTCCTGAGCCCAGCTGTGTCTGGGTGTGAACAGAAAAGGCCTTGGTCTGGGTGGCTGGGCTGTGGGGGAGATTCCCCGGGGCAGAGGTCCATCCTCTCCAGGCTCCTGAGGAGAAGAAAGGCAGGGCTCGCTGCTCTGCGCTTTGGGCATTGTCCGCAATTCTTTTCCCGTGGGCTTCGGCAAAGGCTGGAGGGTTCAGGGGGCACAAAAGCCCAAGGCAGTGGGAGGACGATCCCTTTCCAAAGTGAGGTGTAGCTGTGATGAAGATGCTGGCTACCCTGGTATGCCTGAGTGACTGGCCGCCCAGCTGAACTGTGTTTCACCTTACTTTCCTTGTGCTGGTCCCCGACGGGTCTGCTCCTGTGCAGGTTCCTGATCCGAACCAGCTCAGGGATCCCATATTACTGCGAGGAGCTGCTGCGCTGCCTTCGTGCCAACGACATGCTCCAGTTCTGCACCCGGAGGCAGTCTGGAAAAGCAAAGGACAACTGGGAGAGCCTGATCAGTAAGCACCTTGGCTGCGACTAGCGAGTTGCTGTGGCGTGTTCTCCACAGCAGAGTCTTGCCCCGTTGTTCCCCCATGGCTCTGGGCAGAGTCAGATCTTGGTCTGGCGGAGGTGTGGGCTCCTGTGCACCTTGCTGTTGGGACAGGCAAAGCAGGGGCAGTGAGTTCTGGTGGCTCGGAGGGACCTACATTCTTGGGGCGGGGGTTGTGGGGCTAAAACACAGGGGAAATCCTTCCGAAGCACATGTGCTTGTGGTGTTTCTTAGGCATTCCAATGGGCATGCAGTTTAACTGGGCCAAAGGCTAGCTCACTTGAGAACAAACCCCAGCTTGAGGTGAGGGACGAGCCCAGGAAACTTGAATGCCAAACCATAAATCCCCACAAGAGTGCCGGTAACGGAAGAAAACGGTGGTAATGCCATCCGAGAGAGCAATGCCAGCCAGAGTGCCGCGGCCTTGGGAAGAGCCAGGACTGAGGCCACGTCTTGCATTAGCACCAGCAGTTTCCCTGGCTGGGAACTGGTGGGAACTGTTTTGCTCTGCTTCATGACCACCACATTCAGGACAGGCACTGGACCATGTCAGGGGGGACTTGTCCCATCCCAAGTGAATCGTGAAGCGCTCGCGAGCTGTGAGTCGCTTTGCAAACTGCCTTATCGGTGCTCTCTTGCTCCGCCCAGCATCTGCAGTCGAGGCTTCATCCCTCGCAGCAACCTGGAGCTCCGACGCGGGGAATGACGGCAGGGTCTGCCTCCTCAGGCCAGGCGTGACCCTGGAGAACACCGCGCTGCCCATCCCCTTGAAAGGTAAGGAGCCGAGCGCCGCTCTGCCGGCTGGCGGCTGTGCTGGGGCTCCTTCCTGGGGCAGGGGCTGGAGGGAGGCCGGGCATCCGTGTGCTGCAGAGTCACCCTCTCAGCGTGGGGGCTCTGCTGGGAAGGCGGCTCCGGTCCCACCAGAAACAGGCCTGGGGCTGCAGGCAGCCGCTTTCCCCTCCTGTGAGCCTGCTCTCCGTCAGCAGGTAGGAGAGAAAAGGTTATCCGTGCAACACTGACATGGCTCCCTTTTCTCACCAAAACAAATACTTTGCTGGGAAAAAGCTTTGACTTGCCTCTGTCCCAACTTTGACGCAGCATCTGTGTTGCTCTTCTCTTTTTGAGTTCCCCAGCTAATGCTGGTCTCAAGGCACTTAATCCAAACCAAATCCTTCTCTTTTTTCTTCTTTTTTCTTCTTTTTTTTTGTTTTGTTTTGTTTTTTTTCTGCGGATCGGCATGGAAATCCTCCTGTAGCCAGGGGAGCTGGATGGGGGAGCTTTCAATGAGCGTCCCTCCTCTCTGGTCATAGACATTTGTTATGAACTGTGAAGAGACGTCATGCTAAAGTATTCCTGCTGTGAAGTGGCTTTGTCCAAAAAAAAAAAAAAAAAAGAAAACCAAGAGAAAGGAATAGTGTTGTCTGGCCAAGTTAAGGCAAGCGTTGTGGGGAGCTCTGAGTCCACCTGTGATGTGGGGAAAGTTCTCTGTGTGCGCTGTTGGGCAAAAGCCTACTCCAGATCTGGTAGGGCACATCATGGGATGCGCATACCTGCTGGGTCCTGCCCTCCCCGCCCTCGGTGGGGGAGCGTTTGTTTGAGCATCTGGCTTTTCCCCAGGCCTCATGGCCTGCGGTTCCATCAGGAGCGGAGCCAGTTTGAAGATGCCTACCCTGGGTTGCGATTGCCCAGTAGGTGCAGCCGCAAGGAGAGGAGGCCAAAGTCTACCCCATCTCATGGGTTGAAACTTTCCAGCCTCTCCAGCCTCAGCATGGGGAAGAGGCAAGAGAGACGTGTTGTTTCTTCTGGACAGAGATTGCGCTGACTCAGCTGGATCGGATGCAGCCGCTGACGCGGATGGTTGTGAAGTTTGCAGCCATCATCGGGCCGGTGTTTACCACCCAGCTCCTGTCGCACATCCTTCCCACTGGCCTCAGGACCCATATGAATTCCTCGTTGGACGAGCTGGTGAGCGACAACATCCTGAAGCGGCTGAAAAACACAGAGGTGCCAGAAGATGTGCAAGATCCTACCGAGGGGCCAGCCACCTCTTCGCAGGTGGAGAGCGGTAAGTGGTAGCGGGCAGGTGGACAAGGGAGCTCCCAGCTGTGTCCCGGCAGGGCTCCCCAGGGCATGGTGCGCTTCCCCTGCTGTGAGGGGTGGCTGGGGCTCAGGCAGGCACGGCTCTTTGCGATGGGTTGTTCAAAGACCTTATGGGTCAGTCTCAAAGCCCGCTAGCTTTGCGCTGGAGGGAGGTTCCCACCAAGTGCCGTCCCGAGTGCTGCTCGTAGCGCAGGCACGGGAGGGCGTGTGGAGCCCCTGACATCCTCTCCCAGCCACCTGATCAAAGATGCTCTCCAGGTTGCCCCGGGGCCCTCGACGGGCTTTTATTCAGCTTTGACTCCCCTGTGGCGCAGGAGGAAGCTCAGGAGGCTGGGGACTGCCTTGCCAAGAGCAGGGAGAAAGTGCTGGACGGGGCTTGCTTGGGCTGGCGGTGACATGCCCAGCTCCTGCCTGGAGCGCAGCTGAGCGCTGTGTCCGCGGGGCTGGGCTAGCGTCAGCAAGGCAAGCTGGGCCCTTTTGCCCCGTGCTGCAAGGCTCGGTGTGCAGCAGTGCTGGTTGGCTGGCAAGGATGCACGCCAAGGCATGACTCTCGTGCCCCGGCTGCGACGGCTCTGAGCTGGGGCTGATGCCGAGGCCCTTTGCCTTGCAGGTGTGCAGAGGCCCTCTCCCAGCACGAGGACCGAGGAGCAGCAGCCTGGCGTCCTGGCCTTCTGCGTCCCACTGCTGCAGAAGGCTGCGTACGAGCTGTGGCCCGAGAGGCAGCGAGTCGCCTTGCACGGCAAGTGTGCCGCCTTCCTGGAGCAGCACGCGCACAAATGCAGGAGCTGCGGCCAAGGGGAGTTTGTCGCCTTCCACCACTTCGCCGTCACCAGCAGCCAGGATGGAGGCAGCTGTCGGGACCCTGCCGACGGAGGCGACTCATGCAGCTGGGAGGCCTTGGTGCTGGCTGGAGAAGAGCTGAAGCGGGATAGGACCCACGCCACTGGGGGTACGCTGTGCACCGTGCTCCACAGCCCGGGCCCTCCAGGAGCCCAGGGGTGTATGCTGGGGATCGGCTGGGAGGAGGTCTGCCAGGGACGAGCCCAGGCGCTGAGGACAACCACCGCAGACTTTGCTCAGCGTGTCGGCACCCTCGCAAGGGTCCTTGAAGCCCAGTGGGAGAGCGAGAGCAGCTCTTCCCCTGGGGCAGGCGAGGAGGTGTCTAACCCCCTGTTTTCTTTGCAGATGCCGCAGAGCAGCAGGCTTTCACGGAGGAGGAAACTGGGTGAGCAGACAAGGGTTTGATTCTTTGTAAAGGCAGGGAGCTCAGGGGTCTCCAGAGGAGACCAAGGAAGCGCTGGCATTTGCCTGCCAGTTGTGACTCTAGCTTGAGGAAGAGGCTTTCTGTGGGGTGGGAGCTGGGAAGAGATGGCCACGGAGATGAGACAGTGCTTGAGGAAGCCCGTGGGCTCCTAGTGATGGTCACACTACGCTGGAGCAGGCCTTGCTTTCCAGTTCCTCGAGAGGAGCGCTACAAGATCTGCAGGGGAAAAGCCACCACAGGGAGCCGGGTGGTTTGCCTGGGGGAGGTGACAGAAAGCCCAGCTTGTCGTCTTCTCCCTGGCTACAAAGCAGCTGTAGGAGTCATGCCTGCCCGTGGGCTCGCGCTCTGCTTTGAACAAAGGGTTTTTGATGGCCTCTCTGTGGGGCAAAAGACCAGTGTAGGTGATGCCTGTGCATTCTTTGCTCTCTTCTTCCCCTGGGAACGGTGCTCTGACTAGTGTGGCGGAGCGGCTTCTGCCAGAGGGCGAACAGACAACTGAGCTGCCCGACGAGACCGACAGGCAGCACAACGGCACACACTGGTGTGAATGCCGAGCCATCGTGGAATCGGTGCTTGTGCCTTTGGCTCGCCACTACGTGGCAATGGGCGATGCCGACCGAGCCTTTTACTACCTTCTGGAGTGTGCTGCTGCCTACCTGCACGTCTCCAACAGCTACATGGTGAGTTGCCTCGCTCGCCAGTGCCCACCGTGCACGGAGTCCTCTCAGTCAGCTGGCTCTGGGCAGGACAACTTCACCGCTGCAATAGGGCATGCCTGGACGGGGCCTTGGAAGGGACATGCTGGGGTCAGAGCCTGACTTCTTCCTCCGGCTTGCCTCTTCTGTGGACGGAGACACAGGCCACCGTGCCCATAGCAGGAGGGGAATTAGCAGGGAGGGGATCTGAAGGAGCACTGGTGCCTGTGCTCTGAGCCGGCGTGACTGTGTTGGGGCGGGCATCAGCAGGGGGAGAAACGGGTCCTCTTAAGACACATGCCAGAGGCAACAGGGGAGGACGAGGCTGGCCATGGGCTCTGCATCACGCTCACCTTCTCTCTCTGTGCTTGCGCAAAGGCCCTCATGAAACTGAACGAAGCGGAGGTCCTGAGGAAGATGAAAGCCACTGCGATAGCCTGCTTTGAAGAGGCCACCTTCTTCAGCCTCAAAGGGCAGGTAAAGAGACGGGGAAGTCTGGAGGGGTGTCCTGGGGGATGGAGCTGGATGCTTTCCCCGGCTGCGGGGCATATCCCTGGCATCACAAGCCACCGGCAGACTCCGTCAGTCTCTTGGCCGACTCGAGCAGATCAGGGTGTTTCCCTTTTCCTCTGCAGGTTTGCTGGTGTATGCAACGCCTTCGGCTGGCAGAGACAATGATGAGGGAGGCTTTGAGCTTGCTCAGAAGGAACTTCCCCGAGACCTCCCCTGGCGCCTTTGTCAAGGCTCAGGTGGAAAAGTTGCCTTGTGTCGCTTACGTGAGAGCAGCCTGCCTTCTGCAGAAGGGCCGGTAAGGAGCAGAACTGAGAACCCAGGGGAGGAAGAGCCATTTCCTACCTGGTCCCAGACCTGCCTGGGCTTGAGGCCACACGTGACCTGACGCACGGCCCTTACAGGACCGAGGGGTTAAGGAGCGATGTGCGGGTGGAATGGGGAACGACAGAGCCCCACACTCCCTCCCCCCTGCACGCTCCTTCCCCCCTGGGTAAAAAGCAGCTCGCAGCCGGGGGCTGTGCCTGCCGGCACGCGTCGACTGCGGCAGGGCCTTGGTGGTGGCTGGGGACAGCTGTGCCTGTCTAGAATAGCCACAGGATTTTCCCTTCAAGTATTCTACCACTTTATCAGGGTCCTGTAATTGTTCAGGGGTGAAGTCCCAGACCATTGGAGGTGAGAATTTCTCAGGTACCTGCCCATGTTCTCCCACATGCCATGCCACCCCTGACTATCCAGCCTCGGAGCAGATCTCCGGGTGGTAGTCTTAAATAGTCGCTTAACCCTAAACAAGACCTGGAACGTATTCAGGAGACCTAACACTAGGAACATGCTGGTTTGAGTATCCCAAGGATATTCAAAATTCTCAAAAGCTGTCATACCTGACCTGAAGGAGAAAAGGGAGGCAAAAGAGCTGGGGAAAGTGTCCCCCCCTGTTTCCCCTACAGACTAGGTGTAATTATTAATAAATTCTGAGAGATAGTGCCCAATGTACGGACAGGACAGCAAAACCACATAAACACCCCAAAATAGCTGTCTGAACAGTGATCTTATCATATCATAAACAGATATCGCACAGTACAGTAGAATGATAATCCTCATCCCTCTTCCAGACATGATAAACAGCATTGCAGGGAGTACATAAGCCATATAGGAATTTACATAACACAGCCATGAGAAGAAACCAAGCAACATGATGACCAGTGACTATTTACCTAATAAAATAAATGCATACAAAAAATTCGTTTTTCCAAGCTCTAGTTGGATTCTGTCATTATCTCAACCCTTCGAGCCCCGTGTTGGGCGTGAAAAAGGACTGTCGTGGTTTAGCCTCAGACGCTCGCTCAGGCCTTCCTCATTCAGGAAGAATCGGAAGAAAAAAAAGGCAAGACTCTTGGGTTGAGACAAAGGCAGTTTAACAGAACGGCAAAGGGAACAAGCAAACAACACCAATCACACGGACAGAGGAATATACAAACACGATTACGGAACCCGCCGCTGCAGCCTGCTCCAAAAGGCGACTTCCTGCCCCCTCCCCTGGCAGCTCAGGGTGGGCATGGCTCACATGGCATGGAATACCAGGAAAAATTAACCCTATCCCCGCCGGAACCAGGACACTGAACCAGCTTCATCAAGTGGCATCCAGCAAAACTCTTTGAGATGGACATGATACCCATGGGCACGAACCACGATGAACTTCATTCCTCCCTGAGAATTTCATTCATCTTTCCTACCCTGAGATTCTGCTATGAGAGATGAAATCCTACAGTTATGAAATAAATGAACTTAGTGGACTTTTGTAGGTAAAATCATAATTGAGTAACCTGCATGTATCTGTCTATCTATCTGTACATATGGTGTATGGATAGATTCGATAGAGAAAGTATAAGTGATCTGAGCATGACAGAAATGGTATGGAATAAGGGGTGGAATGTCCTGGTTTGAGGTAAAACAGAATCAACTTCCTGTTCAGTAATTTTATTTGTTAGCTCGGCCTCTTCTAACTCTCTGAAATTAACAGCATGTTGTGTCTGAAACGGTTCGTTCAGAGTGATAAGAGAGTTTGTGCCACGGAATGGTGTGCGCAGAGGCTCTTGATTATACTTATTGCTATAACAACCAAGGTCAGCTCATTTCGTTATTTACCCCATTGGAGGGGTCAGAAGCGGCAAAGCGCAGAGGGGTCCCACCTCCGGGGAGAAGCAGACAGGACAGGTGACCCAAAATTGGCCAACAGGGGTATTCTATCCCATCTGCCCCATGCTCAGTATAAAAGCTGAGGGATCAAAGGGTCAGCTCTCTTCCTTCAATGGTCGATGTCCGAGGACGACCCTGTCTGTTCATCTGCCTTTGATCCTGATCCGTGTGTTCCTGACTCCATCTGTGGAACCCAGTTACCACCCTGTCCTGGTTCCAGTGGGGACAGGGTTAATTCTCCCCGGGCTCCGGCAGGGACACATGTATTCCATCCCATGGGAGCCATGCCCAGCCTGTAGCCAGAAGCTGCCAGGGAAGGGGGGAAGGAAGTCTCACTTGGGAGCAGGCTGGGGCGTCCCGGGTCCGGTCAGTGAGCAGTGGTACTGTAATCATGTTTGTATATCCCTCTATCCGTGGTATTGGTGTTGTTTTCTTGTTACCTTTGCTGTTCTGTTAAATTGTCTTTGGCTCAACCCACGAGTTTTGCCTTTTTCTTCTGATTCTTTCCCATATTGGGAAAGCCCATGATGCAGTGAAATGCCGAAGTTAAGACTCAACAGCCTTGCTGACTATTAAGCAGGTATTCTTTATTGCAGCACCAGGCGCACAGGGGATTGCTCCACCTAATGTGCGCGCTGACTGATTTAGATGCACAGTTTAAAAACATGCTATGTATGCATGTTCACCAGTTTTCCAAGAAATGATTACCTATTCATTAACTCATTATTACAGGTTACTGCCCAGTCCCACATGCGCACTGGAGTCTCTCGGTGGTCTTCAGAGGCATCCGGTGGTCATTTAGTTCCTCCATTCCTCTTCATCATTGTGACTTCTGGGTGAACTGCAGACCTCTGCTCTACTTCTTTATTCTTGCTGGCGCAACAAAAGTGTTAGCTTTGACTAGTCTCTGCATTCCTCAGTAACCCTGGGCCCCTTGTTTTGAGAGATAACCTTCTACTACAAGGTTATATTGTCCTAAAGCATTCTGTCTTAAAAAATAGACAAATTCTGCCAGAGCTGCCAGAGCAGGCGCGGCCGTACCAACTGAGCTCCCCTGGAAGCACGCAGCCCCCCAGGTCGCCGGCTGCAGAGAGTGCCTTAATCTCCCAGGGCTGGTGGGTGGTAGAAGAGGTGACAGCTGCGTGAGGTGCCACCAGGGGGATGATCTACTCAGCCTGGCAGCAGAGCTGAAAGAGGAAACAGAAAGGCTGCGGCGCATCAGGGAGAGTGAGAAAGGAATGGATTGGTGGAAGCAGACTCTGACCTCCCTGAGTCAAAAACCAGAAGAGCCCCCAAAAAAACCCCGAGCTGAAGGAGATCTGGTCCCTTCGCCCTGCCACTGAAGGCAGTGGCCAAAAGGAGGCCAGTGAATGGAGGCTAGTCCCTACGAAGGGAGGGAAGCGAACTCCCTCCTTGCCCACATCCCCCAACCAGGTGCCTCTGCACAACAAGTATGAGGCTCTTGAGGAGGTAGGCCAGCCCATGGATGGCATGGAAGATGGTTTGGCTACACCAGAAGAGATGCCGGGACCAGCAAGGCCTACCCCCAGTTTAAAAACTGCCTCTGCAAGGGAGAAGAGGCGGGTTATAGTAGTAGGACACTGCCTTCTGAGGGGGACAGAAGGCCCAATATGCCGCGCAGACCCTCTTGACAGGGAGGTATGCTGCCTCCCCGGGGCCAGGGTCAGGGACGTCACTTGAAAACTTCCCAGCCCTGGTTAAATCTGGCTAGGGGCATCAAGGGTAACAAGAAAAACTCCTATGAGTACGTCACGGGTACAGGCAAGACTAGGGAAGGTGTGGGCCCTCTCAGGAAGGACACAGGAGACCTGGTCACCCAGGACATGGAGAAGGCTGAGATGCTGAATGACTTTCTCGCCTCGGCCTTCACCAGCAAGGGCTCCACCCACACCACCCAAGTTGCAGGATGCAAAAGCAGGGTCTATGAGAATGAAGCAGCGCCCACTGTAGGAGAAGATCAGGTTCAGGACCATCTGAGGAACCTGAAGGTGCATAAGTCCATGGGACCAGATGAAATCCATCCACGGGTCCTGAGGGAGCTGTCAGATGAAGTCGCCAAGCCTCTTTCCATTATATTTGAGAAGTCGTGGCAGTCTGGTGAAGTTCCTGCTGATTGGAAAAGGGGAAACAGAACGCCCATTTTCAAAAAGGGAAGAAAGGAAGACCCAGGGAACTACAGGCCGGTCAGTCTCACCTCCGTGCCTGGCAAGGTCATGGAGCAGATCCTCCTGGAAACGCTACTAAGGCACATGGGAAATAGGGAGGTGATTGGTGACAGCCAACATGGCTTCACCAAAGGCAAATTGTGCCTGACACTGACAAATGTCTTACTCTTTGGTGTCTTTGGTGAAATTACAATAGAAACGGTGGCGGCTCTCTGTCAGTGAACGGACTTATTTCAGAGATAACTCACATAATATGTGTGCTTATTTTTGAACTTCAGTACCAATGTACCTTGACAGAAGAGGCTTGAAACAGTGCCTTCCTTCCCCGATTATTTCAGAATACGCTGGATTCTTTCAAAACACGCTGGATTCTTTCAAAACTGCTTGGGATGGGAAGTGGCTAATTGTGCTAATATTGACTCCTCCATCCAACAGAGAAGGAACTGCAACATGCCATTACAAATTCTACTTTTGTAGCCCTCCAAAACACTGTCAAGTTGCTTTACAAATGCTAATCAATGTCTCCTGAAGTCTAGTAGATTGAAACGCTCTGGCGATACCACTTGACTTGGTCATTGCAGAGTTGTATGGCGGAGAACAGAACTCCTGAGTTTTCATAAGAACCGTTTTATTTGGAAAACAAACATACAGCTCTGGTGACAGAAGAAGTCGGTAAAGTTGTCCTGAATGGTCCCTGTTTAAGAAAAAAATTTCTAAATTGAAATTCTGGTTTGAAACATCATTTGCTAGCAAATAATTTGTTACAAATTCATTACAGATGACCTAGGCTTAGTGGATGATAACCCTATTGCGAAAATATAAAACACCCACGCTCTTTCATGTGGGTGGCGATGAGGTGGCAAGACGTAGCCCAAGGGTAATCAAAAGAGACTTCAGGGCCTTGGGAAGGTTAATAAGGGAACCTGGGGTGCAGGTTATCTTTTCTTCCCTTCTCCCAGTTATAGGCAGTGACTCTGAAAGAAGCAGACGTGCTCAGTCTGTCAACACATGGCTCCGTGGCTGGTGTCACTGCAACAACTTTGGGTTTTTTGAACAATGGGATGGTCTACACGGCACCAGGCTTGCTGGCGTTGGATGGGGTTCATCTTTCTGCAAGGGGGAAGAGGGTATTCGCTCATGAGCCAGCGGGGTTCACTGACCAAGCTTTAAACTAGGCTTGTTGCGGGAGGGGGATGTTATCAGGCTTGCTCGTGAAAAGCCAAGGGATGACGCTCCAAGGTCCCTTCCAACCCAAACCAGTCTATGATATCTGCATCTGCCACGCTAACTGCACCTGCAACAGCACCTGCAACGTGGTCTCCATCTGCGTTTCCATAGAATCATAGAATCATAGAATCATAGAATCATAGGGTTGGAAGGGACCTCTGGAGATCATCTAGTCCAACCCCCCTGCCAGAGCAGGGTCACCTAGAGCAGGTTACACAGGAACATGTCCAGGTGGGTTTTGAATGTCTCCAGAGTTGGAGACTCCACCACCTCTCTGGGCAGCCTGTTCCAGTGCTCTGCCACCCTCAGGGTAAAGAAGTTCCTCCTCATGTTTAGGTGGAACTTCCTATGTTCCAGTTTGTGCCCATTGCCTCTTGTCCTGTCCCCGGGCACCACTGAAAAGAGCCTGGCCCCATCGTCCTGACACCCACCCTTTAAGTATTTATAAGCGTTGATAAGGTCACCCCTCAGACGTCTTTTTTCCAGACTGAAGAGACCCAAATCCCTCAGTCTTTCCTCATAAGAGAGGTGTTCCAGTCCCCTAATCATCCTCGTAGCCCTCCGCTGCACCCTTTCCAGCAGTTCCCTGTCCCTCTTGAACCGGGGAGCCCAGAACTGGACACAGTACTCCAGGTGCGGCCTCACCAAGGCAGAGTAGAGGGGGAGGATGACCTCCCTTGACCTGCTGGCCACGCTCCTCTTGATGCACCCCAGGATGCCATTGGCCTTCTTGGCCACAAGGGCACATTGCTGGCTCATGGTCATCCTGTTGTCCACCAGGACTCCCAGGTCTCTTTCCACAGAGCTGCTCTCCAGCAGGTCAGCACCCAACCTGTACTGGTGCATGGGGTTGTTCCTCCCCAGGTGCAGCACCCTACACTTGCCCTTGTTGAACTTCATAAGGTTTCTCTCTGCCCAGATCTCCAACCTGTCCAGGTCTCTCTGTATGGTGGCACAGCCTTCCGGTGTGTCAGCCACCCCACCCAGCTTGGTGTCATCAGCAAACTTGCTGAGGGTGCACTCTATCCCCTCATCCAGGTCATTGATGAATATGTTGAACAGGACTGGACCCAGTACTGACCCCTGGGGAACACCACTCGTCACTGGTCTCCAACTAGACTCTGTGCCCCTAATCACAACCCTCTGAGCTCTATCTTTCAACCAGTAACCATCTTCAATTTTATCTGCATCCGCACCGGCATCCCCAAAGATGCCTTCCTCTGAAATGGTACCTGCATCAGCAACGCTCCCTCTGTCTGCAAGGGCATCTGCAATGCTCTCTGCACTCCGGTTTTGTCTACATCTGCAGTGGCGCACGCAAGGGTATCTGGTGTGGCATCTGTCTCTCCCATGGCATCTCCATCTGCAGTTGCATCTGAAAGACTACCTGGTTTCTGCAAGGGCGTCTGCAGCGGTATCTGTGTCTGCCACGGCCTCTACAACGGCATCTGCAACGGCACCTGCAACGGAATGGGCGGTGGTATCTCTGATGGTATCAGTACGGGTGTCCCTGCCTGTATTGGTGCCGGCGTCTGTGAAGGTCTCTGTACGGTGCCTGTGTGCCCAATTGTACCTGTGTCTGCGTCTGTGCTGGCATCTGTCTGTGTCCTAAGTCTGTGCGTGGTGGGAGTTCTGCTGTCCAACAGGAGTCCAACGCCCTGTCCGTGTTGGCCTTCATGCGCGCTGCCAGGCGGGAGAACCTCCGTCCGCTGGAAGTGCCCTCCAGGCTGAAGAGGCGCTCCAGTAAGGAAAGGCAGCAGCTCTGCTGCAGCAGCCAGGCCAGCCTCTTCATCCTGCCGCACGAGAGAAACTGCTGGGCCCAGAGGCTCTCACTGTACAGCGCTAAATCAGCCAGGGCTGGGGGAAAGCAGGGCGGCGGACAAGCCAGTCGCACCTCCTGGGAGGAAAGGGAGCTGATGGAGAGGAAGGGGGCAAACAAAGCAGTGCCGCCAGAGGAAGCTGACCGCTCGCGAGGGCGCGTTGGCGCTACAGCGCCCGGGGGCCCAAGCAAAGCTGGGAACCGGCAAGAAAAGGGTTATCGCCCTCTGAGCTTCCTCGCTCTCACACCTCACCCCCACCCACTGCTCCTTCCCCGTCTCCTGGTCCTGCCTCCAGAGCCCTGCCCCTCGTCAGCCTCTACTCCCTGTTTACAGCTCTCTGTCCCCAGCCACCACCAAGGCCCTGCCGCAGTCGACGCGTGCCGGCAGGCACAGCCCCCGGCTGCGAGCTGCTTTTTACCCAGGGGGGAAGGAGCGTGCAGGGGGGAGGGAGTGTGGGGCTCTGTCGTTCCCCATTCCACCCGCATATCGCTCCTTAACCCCTCGGTCCTGTAAGGGCCGTGCGTCAGGTCACGTGTGGCCTCAAGCCCAGGCAGGTCTGGGACCAGGTAGGAAATGGCTCTTCCTCCCCTGGGTTCTCAGTTCTGCTCCTTACCGGCCCTTCTGCAGAAGGCAGGCTGCTCTCACGTAAGCGACACAAGGCAACTTTTCCACCTGAGCCTTGACAAAGGCGCCAGGGGAGGTCTCGGGGAAGTTCCTTCTGAGCAAGCTCAAAGCCTCCCTCATCATTGTCTCTGCCAGCTGAAGACGTTGCATACACCAGCAAACCTGCAGAGGAAAAGGGAAACACCCTGATCTGCTCGAGTCGGCCAAGAGACTGACGGAGTCTGCCGGTGGCTTGTGATGCCAGGGATATGCCCTGCAGCCGGGGAAAGCATCCAGCTCCATCCCCCAGGACACCCCTCCAGACCTCCCCGTCTCTTTACCTGCCCTTTGAGGCTGAAGAAGGTGGCCTCTTCAAAGCAGGCTATCGCAGTGGCTTTCATCTTCCTCAGGACCTCCGCTTCGTTCAGTTTCATGAGGGCCTTTGCGCAAGCACAGAGAGAGCAGGTGAGCGTGATGCAGAGCCCATGGCCAGCCTCGTCCTCTGTCTTAAGAGGACCCGTTTCTCCCCCTGCTGATGCCCGCCCCAACACAGTCACGCCGGCTCAGAGCACAGGCACCAGTGCTCCTTCAGATCCCCTCCCTGCTAATTCCCCTCCTGCTATGGGCACGGTGGCCTTTGTCTCCGTCCACAGAAGAGGCAAGCTGGAGGAAGAAGTCAGGCTCTGACCCCAGCATGTCCCTTCCAAGGCCCCGTCCAGGCATGCCCTATTGCAGCGGTGAAGTTGTCCTGCCCAGAGCCAGCTGACTGAGAGGACTCCGTGCACGGTGGGCACTGGCGAGCGAGGCAACTCACCATGTAGCTGTTGGAGACGTGCAGGTAGGCAGCAGCACACTCCAGAAGGTAGTAAAAGGCTCGGTCGGCATCGCCCATTGCCACGTAGTGGCGAGCCAAAGGCACAAGCACCGATTCCACGATGGCTCGGCATTCACACCAGTGTGTGCCGTTGTGCTGCCTGTCGGTCTCGTCGGGCAGCTCAGTTGTCTGTTCGCCCTCTGGCAGAAGCCGCTCCGCCACACTAGTCAGAGCACCGTTCCCAGGGGAAGAAGAGAGCAAAGAATGCACAGGCATCACCTACACTGGTCTTTTGCCCCACAGAGAGGCCATCAAAAGCCCTTTGTTCAAAGCAGAGCGCGAGCCCACGGGCAGGCATGACTCCTACAGCTGCTTTGTAGCCAGGGAGAAGACGACAAGCTGGGCTTTCTGTCACCTCCCCCAGGCAAACCACCCGGCTCCCTGTGGTGGCTTTTCCCCTGCAGATCTTGTAGCGCTCCTCTCGAGGAACTGGAAAGCAAGGCCTGCTCCAGCGTAGTGTGACCATCACTAGGAGCCCACGGGCTTCCTCAAGCACTGTCTCATCTCCGTGGCCATCTCTTCCCAGCTCCCACCCCACGGAAAGCCTCTTCCTCAAGCTAGAGTCACAACTGGCAGGCAAATGCCAGCGCTTCCTTGGTCTCCTCTGGAGACCCCTGAGCTCCCTGCCTTTACAAAGAATCAAACCCTTGTCTGCTCACCCAGTTTCCTCCTCCGTGAAAGCCTGCTGCTCTGTGGCATCTGCAAAGAAAACAGGGGGTTAGACACCTCCTCGCCTGCCCCAGGGGAAGAGCTGCTCTCGCTCTCCCACTGGGCTTCAAGGACCCTTGCGAGGGTGCCGACACGCTGAGCAAAGTCTGCGGTGGTTGTCCTCAGCGCCTGGGCTCGTCCCTGGCAGACCTCCTCCCAGCCGATCCCCAGCATACACCCCTGGGCTCCTGGAGGGCCCGGGCTGTGGAGCACGGTGCACAGCGTACCCCCAGTGGCGTGGGTCCTATCCCGCTTCAGCTCTTCTCCAGCCAGCACCAAGGCCTCCCAGCTGCATGAGTCGCCTCCGTCGGCAGGGTCCCGACAGCTGCCTCCATCCTGGCTGCTGGTGACGGCGAAGTGGTGGAAGGCGACAAACTCCCCTTGGCCGCAGCTCCTGCATTTGTGCGCGTGCTGCTCCAGGAAGGCGGCACACTTGCCGTGCAAGGCGACTCGCTGCCTCTCGGGCCACAGCTCGTACGCAGCCTTCTGCAGCAGTGGGACGCAGAAGGCCAGGACGCCAGGCTGCTGCTCCTCGGTCCTCGTGCTGGGAGAGGGCCTCTGCACACCTGCAAGGCAAAGGGCCTCGGCATCAGCCCCAGCTCAGAGCCGTCGCAGCCGGGGCACGAGAGTCATGCCTTGGCGTGCATCCTTGCCAGCCAACCAGCACTGCTGCACACCGAGCCTTGCAGCACGGGGCAAAAGGGCCCAGCTTGCCTTGCTGACGCTAGCCCAGCCCCGCGGACACAGCGCTCAGCTGCGCTCCAGGCAGGAGCTGGGCATGTCACCGCCAGCCCAAGCAAGCCCCGTCCAGCACTTTCTCCCTGCTCTTGGCAAGGCAGTCCCCAGCCTCCTGAGCTTCCTCCTGCGCCACAGGGGAGTCAAAGCTGAATAAAAGCCCGTCGAGGGCCCCGGGGCAACCTGGAGAGCATCTTTGATCAGGTGGCTGGGAGAGGATGTCAGGGGCTCCACACGCCCTCCCGTGCCTGCGCTACGAGCAGCACTCGGGACGGCACTTGGTGGGAACCTCCCTCCAGCGCAAAGCTAGCGGGCTTTGAGACTGACCCATAAGGTCTTTGAACAACCCATCGCAAAGAGCCGTGCCTGCCTGAGCCCCAGCCACCCCTCACAGCAGGGGAAGCGCACCATGCCCTGGGGAGCCCTGCCGGGACACAGCTGGGAGCTCCCTTGTCCACCTGCCCGCTACCACTTACCGCTCTCCACCTGCGAAGAGGTGGCTGGCCCCTCGGTAGGATCTTGCACATCTTCTGGCACCTCTGTGTTTTTCAGCCGCTTCAGGATGTTGTCGCTCACCAGCTCGTCCAACAAGGAATTCATATGGGTCCTGAGGCCAGGGGGAAGGATGTGCGACAGGAGCTGGGTGGTAAACACCGGCCCGATGATGGCTGCAAACTTCACAACCATCCGCGTCAGCGGCTGCATCCGATCCAGCTGAGTCAGCGCAATCTCTGTCAAGAAGAAACAACACGTCTCTCTTGCCTCTTCCCCATGCTGAGGCTGGAGAGGCTGGAAAGTTTCAACCCATGAGATGGGGTAGACTTTGGCCTCCTCTCCTTGCGGCTGCACCTACTGGGCAATCGCAACCCAGGGTAGGCATCTTCAAACTGGCTCCGCTCCTGATGGAACCGCAGGCCATGAGGCCTGGGGAAAAGCCAGATGCTCAAACAAACGCTCCCCCACCGAGGGCGGGGAGGGCAGGACCCAGCAGGTATGTGCATCCCATGATGTGCCCTACCAGATCTGGAGTAGGCTTTTGCCCAACAGCGCACACAGAGAACTTTCCCCACATCACAGGTGGACTCAGAGCTCCCCACAACGCTTGCCTTAACTTGGCCAGACAACACTATTCCTTTCTCTTGGTTTTCTTTTTTTTTTTTTTTTTTGGACAAAGCCACTTCACAGCAGGAATACTTTAGCATGACGTCTCTTCACAGTTCATAACAAATGTCTATGACCAGAGAGGAGGGACGCTCATTGAAAGCTCCCCCATCCAGCTCCCCTGGCTACAGGAGGATTTCCATGCCGATCCGCAGAAAAAAAACAAAACAAAACAAAAAAAAAGAAGAAAAAAGAAGAAAAAAGAGAAGGATTTGGTTTGGATTAAGTGCCTTGAGACCAG
Organism: Chroicocephalus ridibundus; assembly: GCF_963924245.1. Classification (NCBI taxonomy): domain Eukaryota; kingdom Metazoa; phylum Chordata; class Aves; order Charadriiformes; family Laridae; genus Chroicocephalus; species Chroicocephalus ridibundus. The sequence goes on along the minus strand of NW_026961767.1, from coordinate 14,902 downwards.
CATTAGCTGGGGAACTCAAAAAGAGAAGAGCAACACAGATGCTGCGTCAAAGTTGGGACAGAGGCAAGTCAAAGCTTTTTCCCAGCAAAGTATTTGTTTTGGTGAGAAAAGGGAGCCATGTCAGTGTTGCACGGATAACCTTTTCTCTCCTACCTGCTGACGGAGAGCAGGCTCACAGGAGGGGAAAGCGGCTGCCTGCAGCCCCAGGCCTGTTTCTGGTGGGACCGGAGCCGCCTTCCCAGCAGAGCCCCCACGCTGAGAGGGTGACTCTGCAGCACACGGATGCCCAGCCTCCCTCCAGCCCCTGCCCCGGGAAGGAGCCCCAGCACAGCCGCCAGCCGGCAGAGCGGCGCTCGGCTCCTTACCTTTCAAGGGGATGGGCAGCGCGGTGTTCTCCAGGGTCACGCCTGGCCTGAGGAGGCAGACCCTGCCGTCATTCCCCGCGTCGGAGCTCCAGGTTGCTGCGAGGGATGAAGCCTCGACTGCAGATGCTGGGCGGAGCAAGAGAGCACCGATAAGGCAGTTTGCAAAGCGACTCACAGCTCGCGAGCGCTTCACGATTCACTTGGGATGGGACAAGTCCCCCCTGACATGGTCCAGTGCCTGTCCTGAATGTGGTGGTCATGAAGCAGAGCAAAACAGTTCCCACCAGTTCCCAGCCAGGGAAACTGCTGGTGCTAATGCAAGACGTGGCCTCAGTCCTGGCTCTTCCCAAGGCCGCGGCACTCTGGCTGGCATTGCTCTCTCGGATGGCATTACCACCGTTTTCTTCCGTTACCGGCACTCTTGTGGGGATTTATGGTTTGGCATTCAAGTTTCCTGGGCTCGTCCCTCACCTCAAGCTGGGGTTTGTTCTCAAGTGAGCTAGCCTTTGGCCCAGTTAAACTGCATGCCCATTGGAATGCCTAAGAAACACCACAAGCACATGTGCTTCGGAAGGATTTCCCCTGTGTTTTAGCCCCACAACCCCCGCCCCAAGAATGTAGGTCCCTCCGAGCCACCAGAACTCACTGCCCCTGCTTTGCCTGTCCCAACAGCAAGGTGCACAGGAGCCCACACCTCCGCCAGACCAAGATCTGACTCTGCCCAGAGCCATGGGGGAACAACGGGGCAAGACTCTGCTGTGGAGAACACGCCACAGCAACTCGCTAGTCGCAGCCAAGGTGCTTACTGATCAGGCTCTCCCAGTTGTCCTTTGCTTTTCCAGACTGCCTCCGGGTGCAGAACTGGAGCATGTCGTTGGCACGAAGGCAGCGCAGCAGCTCCTCGCAGTAATATGGGATCCCTGAGCTGGTTCGGATCAGGAACCTGCACAGGAGCAGACCCGTCGGGGACCAGCACAAGGAAAGTAAGGTGAAACACAGTTCAGCTGGGCGGCCAGTCACTCAGGCATACCAGGGTAGCCAGCATCTTCATCACAGCTACACCTCACTTTGGAAAGGGATCGTCCTCCCACTGCCTTGGGCTTTTGTGCCCTCTGAACCCTCCAGCCTTCGCCGAAGCCCACGGGAAAAGAATTGCGGACAATGCCCAAAGCGCAGAGCAGCGAGCCCTGCCTTTCTTCTCCTCAGGAGCCTGGAGAGGATGGACCTCTGCCCCGGGGAATCTCCCCCACAGCCCAGCCACCCAGACCAAGGCCTTTTCTGTTCACACCCAGACACAGCTGGGCTCAGGACTCTTCCTCCCTTCCTCCCTGTGCGGCAGCCAAGGCGGACACCTCCCAGGCTGGGTGTCTCGGGAGTTGCCCGCTCTCAGCGCACACCCACCAGGGTGAGGCATAACAAGCCACCCACGCCTGGCACTCGCTAGAATCCGGGATGTTTCTAGTGGCCCTGCGCTCCCTTGCCTGGGGGGCTGATTCCCTACCACAGTCGGCAGAGGTTCAGGTCCTCAGGAAGAGCTCCCCCGCCTCCAACTTACCTCACCAGATCCCTGGGGATGCTGACCACTCCGAGGTCATTGCAGACTTTCTGCATCACAACTGAAGCTTTCAGCTTGTCCAGATGAAGATAAGTGATTTTCTGGGACATGGCGTTGTCTGCTGCGGCTTTGCGGAAGCTCTCTGTTATCTCGTAGCCCGGGGCTAAGCTCATGACCATGAAGAGGGAGATTGTTTGGAGCATGGGTGACATGATGAACCAGGAGTCAGGGTCGATGAAATGGGCATTGTCGATGACAAATATGCCAAAATCTCCTGTAAGGGTCTGAAAAAAAGCAGGTTGCTCTGAGGGGAATCCAGTGGATTCTCAGCTGTCTTGCAGGGGACGAGATTTAGCCTCCGTCTCTTGAGAGGATGCTCTGAAGTCTCTCCCCAGCCCCTTTCCCGCTCGGAAGCTTACTGACTCGTTGAGACTGGAGGGTCATACCTAACATCGCTTGCCCTGCAGAAGGAGGGAGCTCGGGCAAGGGAACCCAGAAGACATTGTTCCTCCTCCAGGGCACACTTTTCGGGAGGAAAGTCCTCGGGTGTGTTTGTGGGGCTGCGGGGGGAAGTCGGGGGGCGAGGGCTTTCTTGGGCTCTGACGGGCCATGACCCAGGTGCGCAGTCCTCCCGCCCACTCACGCCTCAGTAGTACAGAGCCTGCAGACGGCAGGGTTTTTCCTTCTCTGACCCAGGGGGAAGGAAGGAGAAATGCTCACCTTCTCCAGCACTTTCAGCCGAGTCGAGTGCAATTCCAGTTTTCTTTGAGTTTCATCCATCTCGCGATCGTTGTCCGAAATGGGAAACTGGCCAGAAAAGCAGAGTCAGGGAGAAACACGGCTCCGGGGCTCGGCACACCTACCCAGCACGCAAGACCGCAGAGCCCACCGCCTCTGATGGCCTCAGCCCCTCACCTCTGCCCAGCACAGGGGCAGGGAGCTGCAGCGAGGACTCCACCCAGAGCCTAAAGCAAAGGCCCTCTGCTGAGGGTCTCTGCAGAGCTGGGGCTTGGGCTGAGCCGGTTCTCTGGCTGTGGGAATCGTGGGCTGGCTGGGGCAGACCCCTCGCACAGCGGTGACCTCGGCACGAGGTCAGGAACAGCCTCTCTCCAGTGCCACTTCCAGGGTGCCAAACAAGGCACCGGGCACTGCGGGTGCGGCGCGGGACAGCAGCCCCACAGACAGGGAGCCCCCCGGGCCCAGGCATGGGAAATACTCACTGTGACCCCCGCAATGCCCATCCCGGAGCTAAGGCACTCCCAGCAGCGTGCCCACTCAAGGTCAGACCCAGACAAGCTCAGGAGAAGGCCTTCTCAACGTCCAGAGGGGCCTCTGGCTCTCACCTTGACGCAGAAAATGTCATTGAGGAGGCAGTAGCTGCTCTCTTCGATTGTCCCTTGCAGCTTTGTCTTCAGCACGCGCTGCCTGTCGCCGCGCGATTCACAGTCCTGGAGGCCCAGGGCCCTGGCCATCAGCATGCGGATGGCAGAGAAGGGCTGCCTCATGTCGATCTCCAGCAGTTCCAGGGCAACCACGCTGCGGTGCAAAAGCAAAAGGCGCTGAGATTCCCCACAGCCCCAGCCTTCTAAGACAAGGGGGGCGGAGGTGCCCTTTGCGGGGAGCTCTTCAGCCCCCCATCTCCAAGCGCTTCCCACAGAAGGCCAAGCTTTTCCCTCCTCGTACGAGAAAGGGCACAGAGGGGCAGTTGCTGCCAAGCCACCGGGAGAGCCGGGTCCAGAGCCTGTGTCTCTGCAGCGCCGGCCAAGGTCTCCCTACGTGCCCCCTGCAGAGGAACTCACGGGGCTGAGAGGCAAGAATGGAGCAAGTGGTGGGTTTGCCTTTGGGCTCCAGACCTTATCGGTCTGCCTGCCAGAGCACAGGCCCCCGTGCTCCTCCTGGGAAACACGCCGAGGGCGAGCAGGGCTTCCGAGACAGGCAGCCCTGCTGTCTCTGGGGTCTGGAGTGGGATGAAAAGCACTGAGCTTGGGCTCTTTCCTTCTATCTGCGCCTGACCCAGGGGTGAAGGAGGAAAGGCCGTGGCTCCAGAAGCCACCTCCAACTCCCCAAAGAGGCAGAGGCGGGAGCGCAGCACGCAGGTGCTCCCAGGCAGTGTCTCCAGGAGGCTCTGTCAGGAGGCTGCAGTCCAAGGGCCAGGTACCCTGGCAGAGGGGCTGGAGCGTTCCACGGCTGTCAGGGGATGGGCAGGGGCAGCGTCCCAAAGCTACAGGTGGAAAACCTGTACCTGTGGCCAGCATCCTGGCCTAGAGAGGCCAGTTCAGAAAGTAAGTGGCTCTTTCCACAGCCCATCGTGCCCTCAACCGCCAGGATGTTCCTTTGGCCTGAATCCCTATAGGCGTTCAAGCAGCTGACAAAGAGGTCAGTCTCCTGCTTCCGACCTGCGAAGACAAACCAGAGAACGAGCTGCTGGGGGCGTGCTGAAAAGCAAAGAGCCGTCCCTTTTGCGGGCACCCTCCACCGCAGCTTCCCTCCCCGCTACCACATCGGCCAGCTTGCCGGCACCCAGGCCTCCTTCCCACCTGCTCGTCCACACTTGGGCACCTCTGCCTTCCTCAGAGCAGTCACGGGGCCACCTGCTTGCCTGCCCCACAGCGCAGCCCCCTCGCCCTCTCCCCTATCCCACAGGCACAGAGATTCTGCCGGCCCCATGCGACTCCCCGCAGCGATCCAGCACGAGACTGTAAGGGATGACTGCAGCCGGTTCAGGCAGCTGCATTCCAAACAGACTCAAAGCATCTCCTCGCTGTGCCGTGAGCTGCACAGCACCTTCCAGTAGCTAAGGCAGCGTCGTCAGTCCCGTTCTGGTTTGGTCCGGGCTAGAGTTAATTTTATTCGGCAATAGCCTGTACAGGTCTATCAACATCGCTGTTGATAACACAACCATGTTTTAGTTACGGCTGAAGAGCGCCCGCGCAGCGTCGAGGCCTTTTCCATTGCTCACGCTGCCCCGCTGGCGAACAGTCTGGGGGTGCACAAGAAGCTGGGAGGCGGCACAGCCGCCACAGCCGCCACAGCTGACCCCAACTGCCCAAAGGCCTATTCCAGACCATACAACGCCGTGCTCAGCAAGAAAGGAGGAAGGGGGGACGTTCGGAGTGATGGCATTTGTCTTCCCAAGTCACCGTCACACGTGATGAAACCTTGCTTTCCTCAAAATGGCAAGACGCCTGCCCGCCCATGGGAAGCAGTGAATGAATGCCTGATTTTGCTTTGGGCGTGTGTGCAGCTTTTGCTTTCCCTATTAAGCTGTCTGTATCTCAGCGCACCAGTGCTCTCACTTTAACCCTTCCGATTCTCTTCCCCATCCCACTGTGGGGAGCGAGTGGCTCTGTGGGGCTGAGCTGCCAAGCGGGGTTAACCCACAACAGGGCCCAAAACATTCGGCAAGACCCCGAGTGAATACAGGCATCCCCTGCCTCCTGACATTGCCGTGTCTTCGCCCAGATGCTGCCAAGAAAGCAGCTCTGAGGAGTACAAGGAGGAGAACCCACCCTCAAAACTCTCCATCGATTTGGCAGAAGGAAATCTCTTTCCTGACCCCAAAGACAGGGATCAGTTTAGCCCCCAGGCTGTGAGCAGCTCCACAGTTGAAAGCAACCTTCCTACCAGGTCTGGAAGACAGCAGGGAGCAGCAGGCGCCCCACCTCGTTTTCCACCCAAAGACATCAAGCAAGCAGAGACCAAGACAGGCGGCGCTTTCTTAGGGCTGCTGCAGGCAACACCATCCCTGGTAAAAGCCTCTCCCTTCCCAGCAAGGCACTAAAAGTTACCAAGGGGAAGAACCTGGGCTTCAGAAGAGCAAGGCGTTCTCCACCTACCCAGCAAGGGGACGTACTCCGACCTCTTCTTGGTAAGACCCACGCCAAAGATGCTAGAAGCAGGGGAAAAGACAACACAAGTCAATGAGATGGCTGCCTGCCCCTCCCCCATGGGGACCAGACTGGCCCAAAGCTTCCTGCTCGGAGCAGCTGGGACAGAAAACTCCTTGGGTCAGCATTCCCAGGGCACGTGGTGGAGCAAGCACAGCACGGAAAGCACAGCCCAAAGCCCTTTAGACTGAGCCCACAAGGCCAGGTTGTGTCTACCAAGACAGACAAACCTTCCCCATCCCTCTGGTTTCACTCCCGCTCTCTCAGCAGCTGGAGACAGCAGGGGAGAGGGGCAAAAAGCCTGCCACGCCAGGGCTTCCGACCGTCTCAGAGGACACTCACCTCTCCTCGGTGACCCCCACGTATTGATAGACAGGGCCAGGCTGGCTGAGGCCTTTCATCTCTCTCTCCGGCAGCTCCTTGAAGTAGGAAGCAGGCAGCCGGGAGGCGGCGTAGGTCACTGCATCACAGGACACCAGCCCAGGGTAGTGCACCATCATCCGGGCAGCCAAGTTCACCTTCTGGCCAAGGACTGCCAGAGAGAGAGCACGCGTTAGAGAGAGAGAGCATGCGTCGGTGTGGCCCGTGCCGCCAGCCCCGCGGCACCCTTCCAGGCCAATACCTGTGTATTCGTGTCTCAGCGGGTGGCCAGTGACTCCGCAGAACATCGTCCCTCTGGTAACTGCCACAGACATTGTCCTGGCACACAGAGAAACAGCAGGGCTTGAGCAGCGCCCCAGGCGCAGTCCTGCCCGCCTGGCTTCATCCCTTCCCACACCTCCCCTCGCTGCCAGCCTGGGCCACCGGCTGTGCTGCCCTGCCAGCGTGGGTCTCGGGGACGTGGAGAGCTCAGGGGTGCAACATCTGCAGGTTGCAAGGGTCAAGGGGCAGGGGCAGAGCACGTGCAGGGCCACAGCCCTCTTGTGAGCAAAGAGAGAGGGAAGAAGGCGCCCACCATGTCACCGCCTGGCGATGACAGCCACTTGGGATCAGGTGGCTGGGCCCCATCCCCGTTCATGGGGCAGTGGCCCAGAAGGGCCTGCCTCTGGCCGCAGCGGCCTCTGGCCCTCACGAGGGCTCTTTCCAGCGCGGTGGCCAGCAGAGTGTGCTTCGAGGGACTCCGTCTGGCTGCCGTGGGCTGAGCCCAGGGGTTGCCTGCCACCTCGCAGGGCACTGCCTCCTTCCTGCCAGGGACAAGGGAGAGCAAGCTAGAAGGCACATCTCTTTCTGGGAAGCCCCCTTGCGCCGTCCCAGGCAGCATGCACCCCGCCGACCCCCGCCACACACTCACTCTCTTTCCTTGAGCATGGTGGAGCACGAGTTGAAGATCTCCAGAGCACTCTGCAGGGCGTGAAGGCTCTCGCAGGGCAGCTTGTTTCCAGGGAGTCCCAGCACGCAGAGGAACGTGCAGCCCTGCCCAGGACAGATGTGGAACATGTTGCTACAGCGCCTAAGAGGGAGTCTCTCCCTCGGGCTCACTGCCCACCCTCTGGCGCTGGGGGAGGCCACCGTTCCCCCCCACTCACTTTATCACACAGGAGGACTTTGTTGATGTGGCCCTTGTGAGGAGAGAGGATTTCTAGCATCACCCTGCTGGCCTCCTTGAGGACGGTGCTGAGATGCTCCGAGCTGGTACCTGCAGCAAGCTGCAGCTGGACAAAGATGCAGGTGACTGGCCGTAGCTCAGAGAGGAGATCCATGGGCAGTCCTGCATCGAGCTGGAAGACAAGAGCACGACGGCTTCACCAGCCTGCTCTCCCGGGCTCTTACTGCCCACACCAGTACCGAGGGAGAGCAGGCGTGCTGGCGATAGCGGGTAATAGCAGAGGAAGGGATAAATCCTCCTCTCGGTGCAAAAGGGCGGGCAGGCCGCCCAGCCTGCGGCAGGCAGATGCCGAGTCATAACACAAATGACAAAGGAGAGAAGGCTGCTCCGCTAACACGCCATCTGGGGACCGGTACGGACATGAGGGGAGACCCTCAGGGATGCTCCAGGGACTTCAGGGGAATCTCCCCTTTATCCCACCGTCGTGTCCGCAGCACACCCAGAACCATAGCCACGGAAAAGACAGAGGGACAGGAGTCCTCCTCCTGCCACCCATGTCTCTCTGAGGACAACGCAGACAATGGTGCAGCACTGGTGCTGTCCCTGCGTTGTGTTCTCAGGGTGCATTTTCTTTGATTGGTCTGTTCCCGTAAGAACTCCATCTCTGCAAGGCACCACTTCTTCTGCCCTCCGAAAATGCAGCCCCCAGCAGTGGTGGCCTTGCCGTACCTTCCCGAGAGCAGCGACTGGTATGTACTTCCTAAGCACATCCTTGGCGTTCAGGTCACTGGGCAAGAGAAGAGCAGGCCTCATGGCACCTGAGGAGAGAAAAGGCAGGTGGTCGCTGGGCGGACGGGACTACGAGCTGTTGCAAAGCAGGGCCTGGCCCTGGAACTGGGGGAGAAAGAGTCTTCTGCGCTTGCTCATGTTGCCACCTCCAGATGCTGAGGGCAGAGCTCTCCCCTGGAAGGAGGAGGCGGCAGCAGCCGCCGCCCTGGGAGGCCCAACAGCATGAGTGCTAACGGACAGAGGGAAGAGGGAGGAGGTGGTTCCTCTCTGGCCCCTGAAGCAGCAAAGCCCCACCTTTCGGGACAATCACAGAGCAAGGGGAAGTGGGCACTCACCTTCCCGTTTTGAGCGGTGTCTCATTGGGTCTTGTACGAGCTTGCGTAAGGCGTCTTGGCATTCGGACCAAGGCATCGGATCCATGCCCGTCACCTGAAGACACACAGAATGAAAGCACTGCCACTGGCCTCCCCAGGAGTCCCAGGGGACAGAGCCTGCCCTCCACCGTCACTGCCCAGAGAAGGGGAGAAGTAGCCCACCTGGCTGGATGGGACAGCAGTGCTTCCTCAGAAGCACCGGAGCTGGACAGCCATTCTCCAAGCATGCCCATCTCCAAGCAACCACAGCTCCATGGCCCACAGAGGACATTGCTGCTGGGGCTCAAACCCTCCCAGCGCCTCCTGACCCCTCAAAGCAAGAAAGCCCAGCCCACGGTTACCCTTGAGGTGGAAGGACAAGACCTTCCCCTGCCTGCCCGTTTTCCCACCTACAACTCTCTCCACATTCATCTCCTCAGCCTTCCGACACTTCCCTCCTTCATGGCCAGGCCCAGGCCCTCAGAATGGCTCTCGAGGCCGTCCCATCCACCTGCCTGCACAGCTCTTGTGCCTGCGAGATGCTTGGTCCTCAGCCGGTGCTGCTCACAGAGCTCCCAGCAGGTGGCCGAGAGGACAACTTCACCTGCACCCGCAACCTCTTCGGCGTCACGAACTTCAGCCAGGCACGGGCCAAAAATGCAGAAGTGTTGCCAGCTCTCATCTCCGAAAACCGGGAGGCTCATGGTCCCTGCAGAGATCCCTGGGGAGAAGGAGAAGCAGAACTGACACAGGGAACATTTGGAACTCTACAGCCCCCAGCATCTCGGCTGCTCAGAAGCTCCTCTGAAGCCCAGCGGGGAGACGGGCATTACGGAGGGGTAGAGGGTAGAGCATCCTCCCTCCTCCTGGGGGAGACGCTGACATGAGTCCCTAAAACAGGCGTCTAGAAATAGACGAACCGAGTTGACATTGAGAATGTGTTGAGTGCGCCAGGCGTCATCCCCAGCTGCCTGCCCCAGAAGCCCAGCAAACCAGAAGCACCCTGTGGCATGGCAGAGTGCCACACATCTGCGTCTGGCACAGCGCCCGTACCTATCTTCAGTTGGATCTTCTGCCCCACATCTGTGTCACGCCTTCCGTACTTCTTCTGGATCTGCCGGCTACAGTGCAGCACCAGGCTGATGGTCCTGGCCACCTCCTGGGGTGGTGTTCTCCACAGCACCAGCACAGCATCTCCTGGGGAAAGGGAGGGAAGGTAAAGGCTCTGCCGAGACCTGACTCTCCCCGACCTACGGTCTGGTTCTGCAGAGACAGCAGAAACCAGCCGCCGTGCGGAGGAAGATGGGCTTGTGGGAGGCCATCGTCCTGGAGGACCATGTCCTGGGCACCAGGACACCTCTCCTATCCCGGGCCAGCCACAGCAGCAGACGGCTGGCAGCGGTGACACCCCCTGTCCCGAGCGCTCCTCTGCAGCTGCAGCACTGGAGAGAGGGCACTGCTGGAGGGGTGCGTGCGTGGCCAAAGAGCTGGCTCAAGGCGCTGCACAGCCTCTTGAGAAGGAGTGCAGAGCAAACGGCCGCCACAGGAGTTAAATGTTACAGCTCAGTGCCCGAGGTCATCGTCGTCCCAAGAACCTACCAGCAAACTTCAAGATGTCTCCTCCAAAAATCAGGAACTCTGTGGAGAGAGGGAAGAAAAGGCAGAGTCATGTGGACACCTTCTTCCAGAAGCCACCGAGCAAGGCCCTCTGCCTGGGGGGAGCAGCGGGGCAAGGGTGCACTGTGGGGCACAGCTCAGGAAAGCACCGCTCCGGCCTCTCTCCCAGGCTCACGGTGGTCACAGCCCTTGTACCCGCACAGCAGGCAGGGAGGCAGGGCCTCCAGATGCCACCAAACCTCAGAAAGGTGGAGGCTGGAAGGGACCTCTGGGGTCCATCTGGTCCAACCCCGCTGCTCAAGCCCGGCTGCACAGAGCCAGCTGACCAGGACGGTGGCTGATGGTTTCGGAATAGCTCTGAGGAGGGAGACTTCACAAGCTCCCTGGGCAACCTCTGCCAGTGCTCAGTCACCCTCACAGTCAAAAAGTGTTTCCTGATGCACAGAGGGAACCTCCTGTTCCACTCTGGGCACCACTGGGGAGAACCTGGCTCTGTCCTCTTTGCACCCTCTCTTCAGGTTGTAGGCACGTTTCTAAGGTCCCCCCCCGCAAGCCTTCTCTTCTCCAGGCAAACCAGGCCCAGCTCTCTCAAACTTTCCTCATAGCACAGACACTCCAGACCCTGGAGCACTTGCTGGATGCCCTCAGCCTGCTCTGGGCCCTGACGCAGCACTGAGACGGCTGTTCACGCCAGAGGCACCGAGGTGGCTGCTGAGAAAGTGGGTGCCTCCTCGGCCGCAGCGGGGAGCAGAAAGGACCCGTGCTGGTGCTGACCCGCCAGTAGACCCTGGCTGCGCTCGCTGTTCCTCACAGAAAGCCCCAGCCCTTCCAAGGAGGCAGGACCAGGCTGCCTCCACCCTCCACCATCACGGCCTGATGCCACACAGTCCTGCAGCACGGCTCTTACCCTCCAAAATGTCACACAGGTACTCATTGAGCGTTTGCGCCAGCTCATCAGTGCCTCTGTCCACGCCGCTCCTCTGCACGAATTTCTCGGTCAACGCAGTGAAACCTGGAACAGGGACATCCAGAAATCAGGAAATGCCCACGTGGGCCAAAAGACCTGGCAGCTGTTTCCACGCTGTCTGGCCCGAGAGCCTGTAGGGGACACCTTCCCGTGCCGGCTCCGCGCTGGTGGCAGCCGTGATGGACCGCCCAAGGTCACCCATCCCGCTCTCTGTGGGCATCCCAGCTGAAGACCTCAGCAGTGACAAGACGACCACTCTGTCTGAGGGGCTCCAAAGGCCTGCTGTGTCCCCACATGGCTCATGTCCGTGGCTGCTCCTCCCTGCTCCCCCTACCTGAGATATCCGCAAAGAGCAGCACTCCGTGGACACTCTGAGCGGTGTCCTTGCTCCTGAGGGAGCTATCAGCAAGGAGCGAGGGGAGGAAAGCGACTGCTTTCTGCAGGTCCCCGTAGTGACGATTCCTCTCCCAGGCAGAAGCCATCGTCAGCGCCCTGTGGCACACGGGGTACCTCAGGAGAAGACGGCCGTGCCCAGCCGGGAGGAGGACGAGGACCTCACTGCACAGTGCAAGCTGCACACTGAGCCCGGGGCCTCTGTGCGCGGCGACTAGCCCTCCGCCTTCCTGGGGTGGTCACAGTCACCAGGCGGTGGCCTCCTCTGCAGGTCATCGCTTGCCCGGCAACTCGCCTCACGCATCACAATTGGCTCGCAGTGACATCTTCCGTCTGTCACCGCCATTACCCGGTGTCTACCCGGTGTCCTGCTGTGAGCGACACGGCACTAACTTCTCTTGTAATGCTGGGGAAAACTGCACTTCTAGAACGCTCTTGTCTGAATTTGGGAAAATATGTACTTCATAGCCAGCTAGCCTATGTGGGATTAGCGGTCTCGGTGCTTTTAAGCCTTCCCAGGTGTAGAGATGAGGAGGAGCGCGGCCTGGGCACTTGACCCAGGCTGGCCCACAGCATTATTTCATACCACGAAATAATTTCATACCATGACATAATTTCATCCTTAGAGAGAGAGCTTTTTATTTTTGTCTCCTTCTAGATACAGAAATTAATATTATTTTTCAATAGCTATCAAAAGAAGAGCTTGTTCTCTATTTCAGTGCCTCACACCCAGAGTTACAGGTTTGAACGTTTTTTAAACACTGCGACCCCCGCCCAACTTCCAGACATTTTGGGGCCGTGACCCACCTCTTTTGGGGGGAACTCAGCATAACCCCCACATCCCCCCTCGCCTGCTCCTCTGCCATGTGGGCCGGGGGACGGAGAGACAGGGAGAGACGAGGTGGGCGGAGGGGGAATGGTGGGGGTGGCAGAGCCGGCAGTACCTGGCCATCCCGGCCACCGCCGTCTCGCCCCAGCAGGCCTTTGCCGCTGGCCAGAGCGGCCTGGAGCATCGGCAAGCCGTCCTGGCGCCGGAGAACATGGGCCACATTCTCTCGGCACTCGCTTTCCCACCCCGCCTCCAGAGCCAAACTGCTCAAAACTCATCCCTTTCTATGGAATTTTAAAAATCACTGAGCGCTGCAGCATCCCACTTCTTTTTCTTTGTTGAAAAGGAAACAGCCTCCAGGTTTTTTGGTGAAAAACTCCCAGTCCTCCCAGCTGGCAGGGCTGCCGCTGACTCCAGCCTTACTGGGAGGCCCGTCTTCGTTTCCGGAAGGCAGCCGGTTTCCCTTTGGAATCGTTAAGGGCTAGATAAAAACGTTCCTTTGAGGTTTATTTTGAAAAATACAAGCCTTGAGAAGCCCAAGGAGAACGTTCCCACACGCCCCCTACTTTGGGGACAGGAGTTTATCGAGGCCCAGACCTGAGGATTGGTCCTTTCAAGAGAAAAACAGAACCAAAATATAGATTATTTTTCTTTCCACTGGACATGAATATTCAACAAAAATTAAACAAAGTCATCAAAATCTGGTGGCCCGGAAACAAAAAAAATCAGCCTATTTTATACTGTTGGGAGAGACAAGACGCCTTTCTTTCCATTTCCTTCCTTCAACTAATCAAACCCTCCATGTTCCCTCCCAAACGCCGCGTTAATTTACGCAAATAAGGACCAATTAATAAAATAAACACACAACGGGTGCTTTAAATACGACCGAGACGCCTCACGGCCACCCAACACCTTTAACCACCCTGATTCTGCTGCTCCGGAACCAGCGGAACGAGTTGGAAATTGTTTTATTATGGCACAAAGAGCAAGAGTGGGGCAAGAGCTTTTAAATTCACCAACCAAATTGAATAAGTAAACAAATAACCACACATGAAAACTAACCTTCTCTCTATCAAAAGGGTGCTGCAGTCCAGATCTTAAACGCTGCGCACCACCATCAGGGAAAAACGTTGTTAAATAGGATGACTCTTTTGGGGCAATTTCCCCTATTCCCTCTCTTTTTAGAATGGGGGCGACCGTGTGTTCTTGAATCCTCAAAGCCCAACCGCTGCCTGGATGCAGAGAAGAAGATGGGGTTTTTTTAAGAAAAATGGTAAAAACTGGCCTCGTGGTTGGTTTGGTGTCAGTTCCCAGGTGTTACGGGAGGAGGTCAGCAGAATGCGGAGGGTTTGGTGGCTTCACCACCCTTTAAAAACGCTCACGGGACTTTGAAACATCTTTTGGGTGGTGGAGTCTCATGTGAGCATTTCTCCCCCGGATCTTCTCAAACAGCCTGAAAGTTAGAAAAGAAAAGTTAGAAAAGAAAGGGATTATTTATTCTTTTCTGGAGTGAGTGGAGTGGGGAAGCCTCAGGCCGCAAATCCTCACGAAACTTGAGGGTTTTTTGGTCAAAAAGGAGAAACACTGGGATTCTTGTGCCAGGGGGGCCGGTCTGTGCCAGGGGGGCCGGTCTGAACCTCAGGGCTTGGTGGAGGGTCTCGCGGACTCTGAAAACACTGGTTTTTGGGGGTTGAAAGTCAAACAAAACAGCCAAGCGGCCTCGGGACAAGGGGAATCCTCGAACTGCCCTCCCCCTCTGCCCCCATGGGTAGTTTTTGAGCCCCAAAACAGCCGGTTTTGAGAAGAAAAATGAAGAGCTGACCTTCCACACTCACCACAGGGGAAAAAACCCGGATCTCCGGCGCCACCGTCCCAGCACCAGGAAGCGCCAGGATTGACGGAGGAGCTGCCGTTGTCGTCGGGCTTCTCTTCCCGATTCCCCGGCTTCGGATTTTCTTTGTGCATGACGCAGCGCCTCTTCTTTGTGCTGCAAAGGGCCTGTAAATCAGGTCAAAAATAGCTTGAAACAGCTGCGGACGGCAAAGGAATTCAATTTTTTGCCCCGGAGGTAACGTGATTTATCAGCCCAACCCCACCTGGGTGGACCCTGAACACGAAACAGTCGAAAAAAACCACTTTAATTCGACTGGCAGGACAAGACCTTGTAAGAAAAAACGTATTATTTCTCTATTTTAAGCGGAATAGCGCTTTCCTCCACAAAAATCTATCTAAAACGTGGAATTCCGAAGCACCAAAGCGACACGGCAGCCCCGTTTCTACCACCAAAAAAATTACAAATATTTCTGTGAACCAAATCAGTTCTTTTTTAAGGAACGTTTTCACAGATGGGTTCATGGAGGAGTGGCATCTGGCACAAAAATCCCACCACCAGCAGACCATTTTTCTACCTCCTCTTCAGCCTTTTCCTCCTCCTTCCGGGCGTCTCGGGCGCTTTTGCTGCATCGGGCGAGGCCGAGTACAACTAAAACGCATTTTTTTCTTCCAGGTGTAATAATATTCGACGCATTGAGACACGGTTTTAGTCTGGATCTGCCGGGAGGAAAACCAGGAGCCATTTAATAAGGGAAACGTTGAGGAGAA